>NC_081420.1:8935360-9022061 GCF_949786415.1 Peromyscus eremicus | reverse complement strand
TGACAGTAAATATTTAATACACTTCATTTTACATCTAAGAATAAAACAAAATTAGGGGCAAATACAAAAGGGGCCAGTGAGATGGCTCAGCATGTAAAGCACCTGCCATGTGAGCCTGATGACCTGTGTAGGATCTCTGCTGGAGAGATGGCTCAGAGGTTAAGAGCACTGGCAGTTCTTCCCAAGGCAAGTTCAGTTCCCAGCAACCACATGGTGGCTCACAACCATCTATAATGAGATCTGGTGCCCTCTTCTGGCGTGCAGGCATACATGCAGGCAGAACACTGTATACCTAATAAGTAAATATTTTTTAAAAATTTTTTTAAAAAATTAAAATTAAAAATAAATAAAAGCGGAAGGAAAAAACTGACTCCACAAAGCTGTCCTCAAACACACATACACATTCTATGACATAAACACTAATATATGACATAAACACACTAATAAATAATATAAAAGTGTGAATGAGAATTCCTGGAAAGAAGTTGTCTGTAAAGGCTGATATACTGATTAAAATTTGCAATGTTTTGGGTTCTAATTACAATTTATCTTGGGTTATCTTTACTCCTTAAAGACCCATTCTTTGCCTACCTCTGTGTTGGACCTAACATCCTATGGCTAACAGATAAAAACCTTTGGAATGTATTAACAAAAACCCTAGTTTTCACCAACCAAAAGGCTAAGAGCCATCAGATAGCATTTAAGACCTACAATTGAGATTTTGATACTTTGTTATAACCACCTACTTATTGTGTTTATCAATTTTTTTTAAAGTGCCTTGATTTATGACTTTCTTTGTTCTCTTATCATAGAAATGTTATGAAACTGCTACCACACTGGAACCTGGAATTTGGAGTAACCTCAATCTGTGTTCCCAGGCCATGGTCACACATATATGGCTCCAGAATAAACTATCTCTTATCCTTTTTCAGGTGAGAGTTGTGTTTTTACATTGAAAAAAGAAAAATATATTAATGGTCTACTTTCTAATAATGTAGAAATTATGCTACTATTAAATAAAAAAGCATAAAGTAAAATAAGTCCATCAACTACTACATAGATTGAAAGTAAAAGCCAAATAACACCAATCAAAACTGAAAAACCAGATAATAGCCAAAATAAGAAAAGATAAAAGGAATTATGAAAAGCACAATATAAAAGTATCATTAGAACAATATATCAAACAAATTCTATCAGTATTCCCACTGCTACTACAAGCCGTGAGAACAAAAACAGTTGGAAAATGAGATGAAAAGACTTCAGGAAAAATCATTAAAACAATGAAGACAGCAGTTGGAAGGCATAAGCAGGCAGATTTCTGTGAGTTCAGGGCCAGCCTGATCTATACTGAAGTTCCAGGCCAGCCAGGTCTGCAAAGTAATAGACCCTGTCTCAAAAACACAAGCAACGGGGCTGGAGAGATGGCTCAGAGGTTAAGAGCACTAGCTGTTCTTCCAGAGGTCCTGAGTTCAATTCCCAGCAACCACATGGTGGCTCACAACCATCTACAATGAGATATGGTGCCCTCTTCTGGCCTGCAGGCTGAACACTCACTGTATACATGATAAATAATAAAATCTTTAAAAAAAAAAAAAAAAAAAAAAAAAACACAAGCAACATATTAAAGAATATATATCATAGGCAAATCATCCTTAGAAAGCACAACATTAAGGCCAAACACTGAGCACAGGTGCAAGATTTGGTACTTCATATCATCAGGTATAGAAAAGTATCCTAAGAGTGAAAGAAACCAGAAGTAGAGATGTGGTTTGAACGTGAAAAGTGTTCCCATAGGCTCATATGTTTGAATACTTGGTTCCCAGATGTGGCCTTGTTTGGGAGGATGGTAGAACCTTTAGGAGCTAGAGTCTCACTGCAAGAAGTAGATCACTGGGGGAAGGTCTTGAAGCTTTACAGCCTGCCCTACTTTCTTATTCAATACATTCTGTTTCCTGAGTATAGATGTAATGTAAACAATAGCTTCCTGCTCCTGCTACCAAGCAACCTTCCTTGCCCTGCTGTCATGTCTTCTGCCATGATGGGCTATATGACTTTGGAACTACAAGACAAAATAAACTCTTTCTCCCTTAAGCTGCTTTTATCTAGGACATTTTATCACAACAGTAAAGCAACTAAGACAGAACCTGGTACTAAGAATTGAGGCCGTTGCTGTAAGCCTGTCCATGTGGTTCTCATTCCTTTGGAACTAGTTTGGGGGTATAAATATGGAAGTGTTTGGAACTTTGGGTTAGAAAAGCCTTGAGTGCTATAAAGAGAGCTTAATGGACCATTCTAATGGGAGTCTGTAAGATAAAAGTGCTGAGAAGGGCTGGAGAGATGGCGCAGAGGTCAAGAGCACTGGCTGTTCTTCCAGAGGTCCTGAGTTCAATTCCCAGCAACCACATGGTGGCTCACAACCATCTCTAATGAGATCTGATGCCATCTTCTGGTGTGGAGGCATACATGCAGGCGGAATACTATTTACATAATAAATAAATAAATCTTAAAAAAAAATTAAAAAGAATGCTGAGAAAAGCATGAACAGTGGGGCTCAGCTCATGAGTTTTCAAAGAAAAACAAGGACTATCAGGAACTGGGGTACAGGTCATTTATGTTACATTTTGACCAGGAATCTTGCTTCATTCTGCCTGCGTCCTGAGAACCTGAGTAAAGCTGAATTTAAATAAATAAAGAAATAATAAACTAATTTGTTTGGCAGTAGGAACTTCAAGACAGGATTGTATCTATTACTGAAAATTGTGTTACAGTGGGACACTAGGAAACGTGTCTTCAGGACAAAATCCATTGGAGGCTGTTTTGTGAAAATCAAATGCATTTAAAGGAAGAAAACCTAAACTGAAGAGATTCCCTGCTCCTCAAAGCAACTACTTAGGAAACTTTCTTCCAGGTCAGCACTCAAAAGCTGACATAGCTGTACTCCAATGGAGTCAGGCTACATCTTGAGTGGACAGCAGGACTTTGGCAATGCCTTTCATTGGTACTCATTTTGCAAACATAGAAGAAACAAGATTAAAGAGGTCACAAAGCCACGTATTCCATGTTTTCTGAGAGCAGCTGAAGCCAGACAATGTGTGATAGGATCAGAGTCCATACAAGGAGACCCTGAGCCACGTATGAAGCTAAAAAAGTGAGGCCTAGGTTGAAGTGGGAAACCCCAGGATACTGGAGGTGCCAGGACCATAGGATGAAGAGAGCTGAAAGAATGGATTGGAGCCGACCCAAGAGAGAATGTGTGCTGAAGACAGGAGAACTAAAACCCAAATTACATCATGACTATGTTATCACCTTTACATGTTAAAAATGAGGGCATTCCCTGGCCTCTTTTACACCAGAGAACAGAACATTTTCTTGGTTTCTTGGGTACTTTTTGTTTTGAGTACATTAGTTCTTAGGTACTTGAGTTTTATGGAGGCTATTCATTTTTTTGTGTTTTGTTTTGTTTTGTTTTGTTTTGTTTTGTTTTGTTTTGTTTTGAGACAGGGTCTCTCTGTAGCCCTGGCTACATTCATTATGTATGTACTGGAACTCATTCATTATGTAGACCAGACTGGCACTGAACTCACAGATATATCTGCCTCTGCCTCCCAGTGCTAGGATTAAAGGCATGCACCACTACATCTGGTGGTTTTGTGTTTTAAAATGCTAGCAATCAAACCTGGGAGGCCATTACTCATGCTAGGCAAATGTTTGACCACTGAGCTATACCCCAGGCAAGACATTTTCTTCAAGAAATATTTAAATAAAGCTAAGTATAATGGTTCATACCTTCAATCTCTGCACTTGGGAGGCATAATCAGGAAGATCTCTGTTAATTCAAGGCCAGCCTGGTCTACAAAGCAAGTTCTGGGCTGGTCAGGTCTACACAGTGAAGACTCTGTCTCAAAACACTGAGGAAAAAAAGAGGAGGAGGAAAAACCATTAAAAATAAATAAAAATAAAACCTGGAGGCTGAGTAACTCAGAAGTTAAGAACACTTACTGCTCTTACAAAGGACCAAAGATTGGTTCCCAGAGCCCGTATCAGTAGCTCCAGTTCCAGGGGATCTGACACCCTCTGCACTCCACAGGCACTTATATGCATGTGGTACACATACATTCATGCAAGAACACATACATACATAAAATAAATAATAAATTTTTTTAAAAAAAGAGAAGAGGCCGGGCTGTGGTGGCGCACGCCTTTAATCCCAGCACTCGGGAGGCAGAGCCAGGCGGATCTCTGTGAGTTTGAGGCCAGCCTGGGCTACCAAGTGAGTTCCAGGAAAGGCGCAAAGCTACACAGAGAAACCCTGTCTCGAAAACCCAAAAAAAAAAAAAAAAAAAAAGAGAAGAAAAATCTAATGCAGGTGTTTTCTAAGAATGCTAAAACCTAAGCAACACTGACAGGTTTTTAGCATATAAAATTACTGCCCTTCAAAAAAGCATAGTTCAATAACAGAGGTTAAAAAATATCATGGCAGGGGTCAGCAAGATGGCTCAGAGGTAAACATGCCTTCCACCAAGCCAGATGATCTGAGTTCAATCCCCACATCCACATGGTAGGAGAGAGGCAACTCCAAAAAGTTGCTCTTTAGCCTCCACAAGCATGCACCCACACACACAAAATAATTAAAATGTAATTTTTTAAAATTTTAATATAGTAGCAATTTCAAAGAGTGACAAATAATACCACAGAAATAAGCACAAGTTCTATGGGACCGTGAGAGATCAGAAAACTGACCTAGCCTTAGGAGATCCACTATGGAAACCGAAAGAACTGACACCTAAGCGGAAAAACAGCTGAAAAGCACAGTAAGGAATACAAAGGTGAGAAGAAATATGGAATAATTCATACTGATTTTCAACTGACAAAGCCAAAAAGTTGTTTTTCCTAATACCAACTGCTTCTTAATATTCTAAAACAGTCGTTTAAAGTATTTTTTTTTTTTTCATGCAAAAAAAAGCTAAATGGGGGTGGGGGGAGATGGCTCAGTGGCTGAAAGCACTTCCTGTTCTTCTCCAGTTCAGTTCTCAGCACCCGCGGTGGCTCACAACAGCCAGCTCCAGGGATCTAACGCTCTCTCCTGGCTTCCTCGGGTACCTTAACTCGCATGGTACACATTTACAGAAATACAAGGAAAAGGGCCACAGGAGCATGGAAATCAGATCAGTGTCTTGCTCAGCCATCATCAGAGAAGCTTCCTTCTACAGTAGATGGGAATGAAAACTGAGACTCACAACGGGACACTGTGTAGAGAGCAAAAGACCTTGGAACACCTAGTCCTAAAGGGGTATCTCATCAAATCCCTCCCCTCAGAGTTCAAGGAACCCTGCCAAGGAAGAGGAGGAAAAATTGTAAGAGCCAGAGGGGGTGGAGGACACCAAGAAAACAAAACCTTTCAAACACAGCAGGACTGATGCACATATGAACTTACAAACTGTGACAGCACGCACAGGGACTGCACAGATCTAAGCCAATTGGGGTCCCAGTGCTGAGAGGAGTAGAAACAAGTGTTCATCCCTAATCCAGATGCTATCTCCAATTGATAACCACTCACAAAGGAAAAGTTACTTTTCTCAGCCAAGTCTCATTGGATATACAAACCACTCTTAAGCACAGACTCCATGCCCAGCAGTAGAAAACTAACACAAAACAAACTCAATGGCATTTTTGGAGGTTCTCTGTCTCATAATGCTTTGTCAGGAACTATTTTTCTTTTTTCCTTACAGGTCTTTTGGGTACATATTACAGTTTTCCTGTTGTATTTTCATGGATTTCTATGTGTGAACTTGTGTGTCTCAGCATCTATACGTGTTTCTTGGGATTTTTCTTTGGTTCTTTTTCTTCTGTTTGTTTCACCCTATTCCAGTTTGTTTGTTTTTATTTTATCTTATTATTTTTTAGATGCCAGACTGTATTCTAATGAGAGACAGAAAGAGTATGGATTTGAGTGGGTGGGGAATTGAGGAGGATCCAGGAGGAGCTGGGAGAGGGAAAACCACAAACAAATATATTGTATGAAAAAGATCTATTTTCAATAAAAAAATAAAATAAAATTTAAAAAGAAAACTAAGGAAAAGCAAAGAAAAGTAAAACAAACACAGCAGTGAGTAAGAAGGGAAAACAACAGGAGAGGAAAGTTTCTGCAGTGGTGAGTCTATCATGTGCATGTTATGCCTCCCATGCATGTGAGTGGGCATACACACATATCCCATATTCCTCCCCACCCCACCACCCCACCCCCACACACAGACACAGACACACACCTAAATAGTGGCAATAAGTAAAGTGAAATGTAGTGAGGGACAACAAGGCAGAAGAGATATTTTAGTCTATTACAGAAATCTCCGTTACAGGTGAACAGGCAAAGAAATGGAAATGGAAACAGATCTGAGTATCACTTAAGAGGTAAAACCTAAAGCATGGCCGGGCGGTGGTGGCGCACGCCTTTAATCCCAGCACTCGGGAGGCAGAGCCAGGCGGATCTCTGTGAGTTCGAGGCCAGCCTGGGCTACCAAGTGAGTTCCAGGAAAGGCGCAAAGCTACACAGAGAAACCCTGTCTCGAAAAACCAAAAAAAAAAAAAAAAAAAAAAACCTAAAGCATGTGGTGAACAATTAGGGGTAAAAGATGGAAAAATGAATCAAAGGTGAATATGAAACCTATAGTCAGAGAAAAATGAAAGATGTAAGACACAATGACTTGGTTCCTCATGCACTGGATCTGACCTAACAGGCAGGTGAAAAAGAGAGAAATGGTAAACAAAGAAGAAGGTTTAAAATCCAAGAAAATCTCTCTCCTAGAAGCCTTTCCACAAGACTGTAAATTTCTTGGCTCAGTTGGTAGTGTGCTTCCCTAGCATGTAACAAAGCCTGAGTTCCATCCCAAGCAGCATTCACATTTTCTTTTACTTTCCAAACACACAAAAATTACACTTTATATTTCATTTAATTTACTCTAACAGGTCTAAAATATCATATTGGGTTAATATATTACAAAAAGGAAAACTATAATCCATCCCCAGCATGGCTACTTTCTTTTAAATAACCTGTAATTCCACTTAGAAATCAAAAGAAAATCAAGTGAAAACTGCATGAAGTCAGCCAGCTAGTGTGAGGGTAGAGTCAAAACAAACCCTTGTGGGTAAAGAGGTCTAGCCTAAGACCTACATCCCCATGTCAAACACCAACCTCTCCATCACTATCAGAGATCACTATGAGTAGATCCTCCAGTCTACGCTTCTTCTTTATACTGACACAACTGCTGGCTTCTGGATCCTTCTTCTCCAAGTTCTGGCTTTCAGAGGCTTCTTTAATTTTTTTCTTTCTTCGTGGCATCTTTTTGTCTGAAACACAAGTTCAATAATTTACTCAAAGTATATGTTTCTAATCTAGAGGCTATTCAATTTGGTCAAATAAAAGCAAATGACAGCCATTTTAGGGAAATAAATCTAGACTTTAGAACTTTTCTACTACTCATTAAAATTTTCTACTATTCATTAAATTTTTTTCTGTAAAGGAATATATACATGTGTGCATACACATATGTAGCATGAATTCTAATTGGTCTTAATAATAACAACCCGGAGTCAGATATCAAGGGTGAAAGCTGAAAGATCTGAGTGAGAAGTAAAGCAGCCAGCCACTAGAAAGACTTCTTACCTCTAGGAATAATCAGACTGAAAAGGGGGTGAGCTCCTGTCTCCTCCTACCTTATATTCCTCTCCCCATCCAGCCATATCACTTCTGTCTTCACCTCCCTAGTGCTGGGATTAAAGGCATGTGATCTCAAGTGCTGAGATTAAAGGCACTGAGCCTCCACTGCCTGGCTCTGTTTCTCTTTTAGACTGGGTCAATGCCAGGGTGGCCTTGAACTCCTCATCTTCCTGCTTCTTCCTCCCAAGTGCTGGGGTTAAAGGTGTGTGCCACCACTGCCTGGCCTCTATGGTTAACTAATAGCTAGCTCCACACTCTGATCTCCAGGCAAGCTTTATTTGTTAGAGCACAAACAGAATATCACCACATAGCTATACAGGTGATGAGCATATGTATGTGTCCATATAAACACATACAAATAAATCTAATCTCTCTAGTGAAATGTTCATAGCATAAAAACAATTTATCTTGGTTCCTTACATATTAATTTACACAACTGATTTCCTTAAGTATACAGTAACAATTTACCCAAAAGATCTTTTTAAAAAAATACTAATACTCTTAACCAGGTGCAGTGGCTCCCAGAACATCAGGAAGCAGAGACAGGAAGATCACAAGGAAGAAGCTAACCCAGACAATATTAGTACAGTCTCAAAAATTTAACAATAAAAACCTCAATACTACAATCTGATAAGGGAATCCCCCAAAATCCCATAGCTAATATTTATATATTTATGTAATAATTTAGGTAGAAATATATTTAAAGGTAAAATACTGAATTATTTCTCAAGACAAAGAACAGGGCAAACATGACTGCTTTGGCTGTGTCATGTGCCTATAATACCAGCTTATTTGCAGGCTAAAGTAGGATTGTAAGGTGGAAATAATACTGAACAAAATAGTGAGATCATGCCTCAGAAAAAGAAGAAAAAAAAAACTGTTTGCTTTCATCACCAAAGATTATAATGGAGGTTCTAGGTAGGTTAATTAAAGTGCCTGGAAGACCAGAAGATGGCAGCCCTTGGAACTAGAGTTACAGGCAGTTCTAAGTCACCAGGTGGGTGCAGGGAATTTAACCAGTGTCCTCTGGAAGAGCAATCAATGCTCTTAACCACTGACAAATCTTTCCATGCCCAATTCTATTTTTTTTTTAAAGATTTATTTAAGTTTATGTATTAGAGTGTTTTGCCTACATGTATTATGTGTACCACTTGTGTACCTGATGCCTTCAGAGGACAGAAGAGGGTGCTAGGTCCTCTGGAACTGGAGTTATGCACAGGTGTTGAAAACCAAACCTAAGTCCTCTATAAGACCAGTAAGTGCTTTTAATTGCTGAGCCATCTCTCTATACCAGTGGTTCTCAACCTTCCTAATGCTGTGACCATTAGGTTCCTCATGTCATAGTGGCCCCCAACTGTAAAATTATTTTTGTTGCTACTTCGTAACTGTAATTTTGCTACTGTTGTGAATCACAATGTAAATAAATGCAGGATATAATATGTAACCCTGTGAAATGGTCAGTTGACCTCAAAGGGGTCAAGATCCACAGGTTGAAAACCAACACTGTACACCCTAAATTCTACTTTTTTTTTTTTAAGATTTATTTATTTATTATGTATACAGCATGTGTGACTGCAGGCCAGAAGAGGGCACCAGATCTCATTACAGATGGTTGTGAGCCACCATGTGGTTGCTGGGAATTGAACTCAGGACCTCTGGAAGAGCAGTCCGTGCTCTTAACCTCTGAGCCATCTCTCCAGCCCCTAAATTCTACTTCTAACAGCATAAAAAATAATAAAATCCTAGCCAGTAGCGGTGGCACATGCCTTTAATACCAGTACTTGGGAGACAGAGACAGGTGGATCTCTGAGTTCAAGACCAACCTGGTCCAGCCTGGTCTACAGAGCAAGTTCCAGGACAGCCAGGGCTACAAAGAAAAACCCTGTCTCGAAAAATCAAAATAATAACAACATCCTTATGAATAAAGTATATAAAAAAACAAAGAGGTACATAAAATTTAGAACTAAAAATTTTACAGTATTCCTTAAAAGGAGGTAGAGATTAAACCCAGTGTGTGTGTGTGTGTGTGTGTGTGTGTGTGTTCATACCCACGTATGTCCACACACAGGCAAAAATAAAAGATTTCAAACACACCTTGAACAATCATAGTTATCATTGACAGAATCAATAGACAAACTTCTAGGTATCTCATACCTATTACAGAGGTTATTCCTCCCAAGAACTCTTACTGGTAGACATCACTATCTAACACGTTAGGAAACAGTTAAAAAAAAAAAAAAAAAAAAAAGTAGCTGGCAAGTGGCTGTGCTGGGAAATGACAGACGATGCATCTGATTCCAAAACTAGACTTTCTCTGACTCAACTACAAAGCACTGTCTCTCATAACAAAACAAACAAAAACTCTAAACGTTGTGCTCACTTTTCCCTCGGCGTTGCCCGTGTTTGGTACAGACTAAAGTGCCATAAGACAGGAGTCAAGTGGACCAGATTCACACCCAGCTCCATCACTGAGACGGCAATGCTTGGGTCTCACGGTTCTGATGCACAGCCTGTCATAGTCCACGGGAAACGCTCCAGCTGTACTGGCGACGTTAAGTGATAGATGATAGACTTCCTGGGAGACTACGGCAGGAGGATCGCGAGTTAGAGGCCATCTTGAACCTAGAGTTCAAAGCCAGGCAGGGCTACTACCCAGAGAGACCGGTGGGGACGGTGTCTCAGACGAAGAACTAGTGAAGTCAACTGTCACTGACAACCAAAGTAACGTGGGGGGAGGCTGTGGCCCTAGACGCCTGTCCTCGGGGAGTCCGTTAGCCGGAAGGTAAGAGAGGGCGCCCGGGAGGCCGCAGGCCGCCCTCAGGGGAGGGGGACACCAGGGGCTCGAGGCCGCAAGCGCGACCCCGCGTCGGCTCCCGCCCGGGCGAGCGGCCTACTCGTTACGAGGCGCGCCTCAGACGGAGCGGCCGCCGCCGGGCAGAGTGAAAAGCAGGCGCGAACTGACGGCCGCAGCGTGCAATGCATACTCACCGCAGCTCTGGCAGCTCCGCCGAGCGCCTCCTGAACGCTGGGGGTCTCGAGCGGCCGCAACTCCTCAAAGTGAAGAACGCGCCAGGCGGCGCGAACCGGCGGGGGCGGGGCCGGGGCGGGGCCGGGGCGGGGCCGGGGGCGGGGCCGGGCTGGCGCGCGCAGGCGCAGGCGCGGGGCAGTGTGGGCCGAGCTAACCAGAGCTAACCATCGGGATCGGCCATGGCCCTTCAAAGTGCTTTGGCTAGAACTTAGCCATGGTTTGAGGAAAACCAAGTAAAGTTAGTCCCCAAATACTTATAGTAAACCCTTCGAAATCAGCTATGCTACATCGAGCCACTTCTGGTACTTTATTTTCATGAATTCTGACTTACATTGACATTAAATGTTCACATGACTACTTAGAAACTTTCAGATGGTAAATTAATGTCTGATCATCTCAGTGATCAACTCAGCTATGGCACGTAGCAATTAGATCGAGCCATTTCTGAGGATGATTTGATGTGATGAAATTTAAAATATGCACTTTGATGACAATATCATTTGTAGAAAAACACAGAGATGAGGCTGGAAAGATGGCATAGTGGTTAAGAGAATGAACTGCTCTTGCTGAGAACCTAAGTTTGGTTCCTAGAGCCCACATAGAGTGGCTCACAACTGCATATAACTCCAGCTCCCAGGGATCCAATGCCTTCTAACCTCTGTAAATCTGGCATACGTACATATACACAGATAATAAAAATAAATCTTAAAACTACTGAAAGTTCTACAAGTAAGCATAAGGTATATTCCAGGTAACCCATTTCCTTGAAATAAAAATGGCAACAGCAGAAACATCTAATACAACAAAGATGAATAAAACATAAAATATTTATACAATAAAATTCTACAGTTAAAACTCAATGGGCAGTGGTGGCACACGCCTTTAATCCCAGCACTCAGGAGGCAGAGGCAGGCAGATCTCTGTGAATTCGAGGCCAGCCTGGGATACAGAGCGAGATCCAGGACAGGCACCAAAACTACACAGAGAAACCCTGTCTCAAAAAAAAAAAAAAATTTCAACTGGGTCCTATGTAACATTTGATAGCTCCTAACAAATCTTACTGAAGCCAGGCCTTTAATCTCAGAACTCAGAAGGCCTTGGCAGGTGAGTACCAGGCCAGCCAGGACTATATTTCTCCCCCAAAAAAGGGGTGAGGGGGATGAGTAGTAGTCTTACTGAAATAACAGTGAGCCTATAAATAGGAACAAATCTTGAATGATCTGCATAAACTTACAGAAAACAGTATATACAGTATCTATGTATATGTGTATATATATATATAACTGTATAAATAGCTCATAGTTTGTGGGAAACTATATTAAAATCATATTTTAATGGGTAGATGGGTACACATCGTGGTAATAATATGGAACGAGGAAGAAATAAAGAAGAAGTGGTAAGAAACAGGACTTCAGAGAGATGTCAAGACCAGGACTGATAACACATACCTACAACCCAAGCACTCAAGAAGCTGAGACAGGAGGACTGCCACAGGTTTGAAACTGGCCTGAGCTACACAAAAAGTAATAAGCCAACCAGGGCTGTATTCCAAGACCCTGTCTCAAAAACAGTAACGATAATAATAAACAAGTAACAAGTTGTCAACAAGCCGGGCGGTAGTGGCGCACGCCTTTAATCCCAGCACTCGGGAAGCAGAGCCAGGCGGATCTCTGTGAGTTCGAGGCCAGCCTGGGCTACCAAGTGAGTTCCAGGAGAGGCGCAAAGCTACACAGAGAAACCCTGTCTCGAAAAACCAAAAAAAAAAAAAAAAAAACCAAGTTGTCAACAGTTGGGTAGCAGAACACAGGAACATTATTCTTGGTACTTTTCTGTAGCATTTAAATTCAAGAATATCTTTGCTCTATCCCCTAGATCACTGACTTCTAAACCATTCTTCAAAAGCCAGCTCAAGTATTTATAACCTGCTCATTTCTCCTATTGCTTCCTCAGCTGCTGAGATATTGTGTCCCATGATATACTATAATTATTTACCACATGTGTCTATATCTTCCATAAGACTGTGAGCTATCAACAGCTTAGATGCAAGATTGTAAAACATCGGTAGCGAACTTCTGCCCTCCAGGGTTCTCCCATTGTGCTGTAAGCCTGTATTTAAGACCTCACCCTTCCTTCAATAAACAGCATTCAGCATTAAAAAAAAATAAAAAATAAAAATAAACCAAAAAAAAAAAAAAAAGAATACGAATGGGGCTCAAAAAAAAAAAATCAACACATTTCATCACAAATAAAATATCCCCACAAGTAAAAAAAAAAAAAAAAAAAGACTGTGAGCTATCTTACAACATTGCCCACAGAGGCAGCAAGATGGTTCAGCAGATAAAGGCACTTGCCACCAAATCTGACAACCTGCAAGTAGTCCTCTCACCTCTGGATACATGGCATGGCATATATATACACAAATACACAAAATAAATAAAGATACAAAAAGTTAAAAATATTGCCCATGTAACCTCAGCAGGTAGCAAAGGGGCCTGGCCAAAAGCAAACACTCAATAGCTGTGAACTGAATTCAGACGAATTAAACTGGGAGCAGGTATCACAGAAGGCCTCAAAACAGCAATTCATGGAATATACAGCACAGTATAAACAGCAAAAGAGACCCTGCCTAAACAAGGTGGAAGACGAGAAGGTCAGTTGTCATCTGACCTCCACCATGGCACAAACATGCCCCTACTCACATCACACATGAGCATCCAGTTTAAAGACTATGGTTTTCATGAGAGCACTAAGACTGCATTTCTCGGATAGGATTTCCCTGTGTAGCCCAGGATGGTCTGAACATATTTTGCAGCACCTAATTACCAGAGGAAGTAAGGAAATGCAGTCCAGCCTCACTATCAGCAGCATGAGGAATTCCCATTCTCCCCTAGGGGCCTCCAGTCAGGAAATGTCAAGTCCTTGACCATGCATTGCAGAAAAGGTGAAGCCCGGCATAAAGGCACACACATGGAAGATAGAGGAAACAGAGCTTAAGGCCACCCTCAGCTATAGCAAAATCAAAGGCAGCCTTCAGACTTTGAGACTGTCTCATAAATAAATAAGTAAACAAACAAACAATGAACTTCAGGAGCCACAGAAAAGCAAGGTTTGTGAGCTTATAAAACAGTGACCAGGCATAGTGGCACACACCTTTAATGTCAGCACTCAGGGGGCAGAGGCAAGCGGATCTCTTTGAGTTTAAGGCCAGTTCAGTATGCATAGTGAGTTCCAGGACAGCCAGGGCTCTAGAGAGATCCTGTCCAATGAAAACAAAAAAAGAGAAAGAAAGTATCATGGGTAGAATTCTAGGATCAACCCCAAGTCAGCCCTGCAAAACTCCAGACCTATGTTCACTTGCTTATTGAATGTTGCACTTAAAGTCTAATAAGCCTCTCCAGCATTAACTGTCAAGATCAAAATAAAGTAAAACAAATACATCCAGAAATATTTTTTAAAAATAAAATTTAAGTGCATTTACTTAGATTTAGGTATGAGAAAGAGTTAAACTCAATGTCACAAATATTTTGGCCATAAGAAAACATAGACTGGTTTTTATTTTAATTACATATATTTAATTAAACATGTACATGTGTGTGTACATGTTTGGGCCTGCATGTGAGATGATGGGCTTGTGGAGGTCAGAGGACAATTTGCAGGAGGCAGTTCCATCTGTCTGAAGCAGGCATGGATAGGAGATGATTTAGCTTAGGACCCTATTTGAGTTTGGATTATAAATATACATATAATACATCCTCTTGTAACAATACACTTGACACCCAGCTCCTTCACCTGTGTGTTCTATGCACACATGTCCCTCTCCAAACAATAGACCTAGCAAGCTAAAAACCTCAGCCCCAGCCTGCATCAGGCTACACATACTCCCATCTCTGAACAGGGGTTTCTCCACTCCTAGTAACAATCAAATTTAGACAGTTTCTATTTGTGTGCCCAATATATTCAGATATGAAGAACAGAAGGGCCGACCTGGTCTGAACTGGTTTTGGATGATGCGCAGCAAAGCAAAATATCTAGAAAAGTTTTAAGGAGAATCCCCTATTTACCATCTTATGCCTATGCATAGCTGTGTGTGCATATTTCTAAAATCAAATACATTACAGGAAGAGACATGTGCACTAGGAAATGTCAATATATGACCTAATCTGTCAATCACAGTAGAGAAACACCTTAGTAACCAGCCCCACCTTCCTTTAGACCCAATAAAAACAGACCCCAAGGTGCAACGTGGGCCTGTGAGTTCCCCTGTGACCTGCTGTCAATTGTAACCATTTTATAGAGGGACACTCCATAAAATGTATTGCTTTGCTCTAAATACAGTTATCTTGCTTCTTTTGCAAATCTTTGTGAGCCCTTACCTACTGGATTGAGTGAGAAATGTCTTCTAGGCTCACAATTGGTCCCTAGTTGGTGGTGCTCTTCGGGGAGGTAGTGGGTGGAGCCTTGCTGGAAGAAGTACACCACTCAGGGTGGGCTTTGAGAGTTACAGCCTTGAAGCACTTCCAGTTCCCACTCTCAGCTTCTGCATGTGGCTGTGATCTCTAAGTTTCCTGGTCTGGCTTGTCACTTGTGCCATGCCTCCTTCCCATTGTGCACTCTCCCTCCAGAACTGTAAGTCAAAATACACTCTTCCTTTTATAAGTCAATTTTAGTCTAGTCTTGGTATTTTATCACAGCCATGGAAAAGTCCCATCTTATTCAATTATTTGAATAAGAGGTCATGAACATAGCAACACTCAACATTGACCCTGCCCACCCAACTCCAACTACTAGTAACTCTTATACCACATGGGAGTCCCAGGGGTCAAACTCAGGTTGTCAGACTTGGTGGCAAGCACCTTTAACAGGTTAAGCCAGCCAGCCCTTTTCTGGTTTTATGAGTCAGTGACTCATGTATCTCAAATTGGCCTTGAACTCTATCTCCCAAACTGTGGGATTACAGGCCTGCCCCACCACAAACAGCTTAGTTTGTTGTTTCTTTCTTTCTTTTTTAAAAGATTTATTTTGTATACAGTATTCTGCCTACATGCTTGCATGCCAGAAGAGGGCACCAGATCTCATTACGGATGATTGTGAGTCACCATGTGGTTGCTGGGAATTGAACTCAGAACCTCTGGAAGAGCAGCCAGTGCTCTTAACTGCTGAGCCATCTCTCCAGCCCAGTTTGTTGTTTCTAACATCTTCCTTTGAGAGGTCTTTAGGAAGGAAGCACTATCTCTGTAAGCGACTTTGGCTCCTTTGGTTATTTTGAAATTTCAACTCTCAGCAGGAAAAGCAAACCAGATCCCTGATCAGGGGCAACTGTCACTTTACGGTTTCCTTAATTCTCTGCCTTTTTATCATGCCTCAAAATGATACCTAAATAGAGGCACAGTAGTGCACACCTTTAGTCTCAGCACTCAGGAGGCAGAAGCAGATGGATCTTTGTGAGTTCGAGGCCACTCCGGTCTACAGAGCTCCAGGATAGTCAGGGCTACATAGAGGGACCTTGCCTCAAATAATAAGATACCGAATATTACAATAATATAATTCCAGTCTGTGCTCTACTTTACTCCATCATCATGTAAATCAGTGGTTTTTCAGATTTGGACTGTTTTCTTGCCTTGAGAGATTCTGTTTTACAAGCAGCTTTTGACTCTATTTTGAGGGTATATGATTGTAATCCTCAGTGGACCCAAAGCATTATCTATTCAGCACCACTCATCAGCACAGACTGATAAATGACTTAGTCCAGGGAATACAAAGAATGCTACCCTATAAATTTATTGGGGGTGAATTGAGACTAAGGATAGATGGTTGTATTAAAATATTTTTTTCTTTCTTTTTCTTTTTGGTTTTTTGAGACAGGGTTTCTCTGTGTATCCCTGGCCATGCTGGAACTCACTTTGTAGACTAGGCTGGCCTCAAACTCAGAGATTCCCCTGCCTCTGACTCCCAAGTGCTGGGACTAAAGGCCCTGAGTGCTGGGACTAAAGGCGTGTGCCACCACTGCCCGGGAAAGGTGTATTAATGAAAGACCCTCAGCCTCCCCGCCTAACATAACTTAGTTTAGCTGTTCTTGAATAAAGCCTGAGAGGTACTGAGGAGCTCAGTTAAAGGTCAGAAAAACACCCTGTACCCTAGACAAAAGCGTGGGCGGGCTCGGGGAGAAACCACGAGCTGTCCTGGGTTTGAACCTGGCCTCACTTGAATCATCCAATCAGAGCAGGCCTCATTTGCATCCTCCAATCAAAACCCTGTAACCAGGCTTCTTGTTTCTGTACCCGTGCCCTACCCTATAAAAACCCTCTGCTCCAGCCCGTGGGCGCGCCAGTCCCTTGAGCTTCTTGAGAGACTGTGTCGCCCCGGTACCCGGGTTCCGGAATAAAGCCTCTTGCTGTTTGCATCTGATTCGTGGTCTCGGTGTGTTCCTTGGGCGAGGGTCTCTCCTGAGGGAAGACTGCCATCGGGGAGTCTTTCATTTGGTGCATTGGCCGGGAATAGAGACCCCCTGCCTCAGGACCACCGACCCACTGTCAGGAGGTAAGTTGGCCGGCCACTGTTTGTCTTGTCTCAGTCTGTCAGTCTGTCTGTTTGTTTTCCGTTTTCGTCGGGCGCCCTAAGTCAGGTCTGAGTCGGTGGGGGCTGAAGGAGCTGACGAGCTCGGACTTCGCCCACCGCGACCCTGGAAGACGTTCCACGGGTCACTGAAGTCCCCTCTGGGGCACGGTTTTTCGGGGCCACTCCCGTATCAGAGGGATACGTGGTGCTGGCAAGGGACGGAGATCGAGGTTCCTCCGCTTCCCTGTCTGAATTTCTGGTAGGGGACGGAGATCGAGGTTCCTCCGTTTCCCCGTCTGAATTTCTGCTTTCGGTTTTACGCCGAAGCCGCGCAGCGCAAATTTCTGTCGTCTGTCTTGTCTTTTTGTTTATCGTTACTTGTCTAACACTTCTTTATCTAGAGACCACCATGGGGCAGACCGTCACCACCCCACTGAGCCTAACCACGGACCACTGGTCTGATGTTAAGGCCCGAGGAAGCAATGAAGGTGTCATTGCTAAAAAGAAAAAAAAAAAAAAACGGATCACCCTCTGCAAGGCCGAATGGGTCATGATGAATGCTGGCTGGCCGCGAGAAGGATCCTTTAACCTCTCTCTTATTTTACAGGTGGAGGGCAAGGTTTTTGGCCCCTAATCCTTATGGACACCCCGACCAGGTCCCATACATCGCCATCTGGAGATCTCTGGTCAGAAATCCATTTCCATGGGTCAAGCCTTTCCTTCCACAGCTCCCTCCAGTCTCTGGGCCCCCTGTCCTCCCCCCCGGACCCTAACTCCCCTCTCATAGATCTCCTGGTAGGGGAGCCCCCTCCCCATCAGGCTGGACCCGCTCAGCGTCCAGCCGCCGCGGGGGCGGCTTCCGCCACCGTGGAGGAGGCGGCGGTGGCGGCCGCATTAGCGGCCGCGATTCGGCCGTTGGCAGATGCTGAGGTTTACGACTGTCAGCAGCTCCTGCAGACCCTCTTAACAGTAGAGGAAAAGCAGAGAGTTTTCCTGGAGGCCCGGAAGCAGGTTCCGGGCGACGACGGGAGGCCATCCCAACTCCCGAATGTCATCGATGCGGCTTCTCCCTTGATTCGCCCTAACTGGGATTTCAATACGCCTGAAGGTAGGGAGCATCTACGTCTCTATCGCCAGTTGCTCTTAGCGGGTCTCCGAGCGGCCGCTAGAAGGCCTATGGATATGATAGAAGGGAAGAGAATGTGATAGAAAGAAAGAGGATATGATAAAAAGGAAGGAAATATGATAAGGGAATATGAAAGGAAGGAAATATGATACAGGGAAAGGAAGAGACACCCGCTGCATTTCTAGAAAGATTGAAGGAAGCTTATAGGATATATACTCCGTATGATCCGGAAGATCCAGGTCAGGTTCCAGGTATTATCCTATCATTTATCTATCAGTCTAGTTCAGACATCAGAGCCAAATTGCAGCGGTTGGAGGGTTTACAGGCGTTAGGGTTGCCAGACCTAGTGAAGAAAGCAGAGAAAGTATTCAATAAGAGCAATAAGAGAGGAGAATGAGGATAGGAATAATCAGATGCCTGGGGACTATGTTAGTTGGACCACAGGTAGGAGGGCAGGAGATGGATTGCAAGAAACTAAGGAAGAATGCAGGAAGAGACTGGGTGAGCAGACGTCAGGAGCGGGGCAGGAGGTTGGAAATGATGACAGAAGTCTGGAAGGTTGGAAATGCTGCCTCATGGGGTAGGAATCTCAAGAATGAATAGGAAACTAGAGATCAGAATAATATAATAGGTTTCAGGAGGTCCTTAGGGACATGGGCAGATTAGTAGCCTATGGAGGAAGGATATCAAGAGAATTATGGGCTGAGAATAAAGGGTAGATTCATGAGGTGCTTTAGAGGGTTGGGAAAACAGAACGATGTTGAGGTTATGAAGCTAGAAGAGAGAAACTCCTGAGGAGCATGAGGAAAAGAGATGGCAGAAACAAGAGGAAAGGGATAGGAAACAGCATAAGGAGATAAAGAAAGTTCTGGCCGCTGTTGTATCTCAGGGACAGCGGAGAGAGGGAGACAGGTCGGGAGAACGAAGGAGGCCACCCCTAGATAAAGATCAATGTGCTTACTGCAAATCTATTTTGATGAGAAGGGACCGAGGGTCACGGGCCCCAGAGGGGGCCCTCTGCAAATCCTGGCCTTCAATTTAGAGGAAGAGTAATCAGAACCCCCGGAGAAATCACCTGAGGAGCTACAGAACTGGTTGAGAGAGTTTCCTCGCGCCTGGGCAGAGACTGGGGGCCTGGAGTTGGCACGCGAATACCCCTCTCTTGCCCGTTAAGAAACCGGGGACAGGGGACTACAGGCCGGTCCAGGATCTAAGAGCCAGGAGTCGGACTGAGTGCCTAGAAGGCACTCGGGCCTTACTGGCCAGGCTTGGACAGAAGGGCTACAGAGCCTCGGCCAAAAAGGCACAAATTTGCCGAGACAAGGTTACTTACCTAGGCTACACCCTGACTGGGGGGCAGAGATGGTTGACGGAGGCAAGAAAAGAGACAATATTCTCCATTCCCCCTCCTCGTAGCCCCCGCCAGGTTCGGGAATTCCTGGGTACGGCTGGATACTGTCGCTTATGAATCCCCGGGTTCGCTGAATTGGCCGCCCCCCTATATCCCCTCACAAAACCAGGGGTAATGTTCCAATGGGGAGAGAGGCAGCAGGAAGCATTCCAACAGATCAAGAAGGCCTTACTTGAGGCCCCGGCTCTGGGTCTGCCAGATCTTACCAAACCCTTTGAACTGTTTGTAGATGAGAACTCGGGCTTTGCTAAAGGGGTGCTAGTGCAAAGACTGGGACCTTGGAGGAGACCTATGGTGTACTCGTCAAAAAAAATTGGACTCGGTGGCCACCGGATGGCCACCATGTCTCCGCATGGTGGCAGCCATCGCTGTCTTACTTAAGAATGCTGGAAAACTGACTCTGGGCCAGCCCCTAACCGTTCTGACCTCCCACGCTGTGGAGGCCCTGGTCCGACAACCTCCAGACAGATGGCTTTCCAACGCCAGAATGACTTACTACCAGGCCTTACTACTGGACTCAGACCGGGTAAAATTTGGACCGATAGTCTCCCTTAACCCTGCCACCTTGCTACCGCTACCTGGCCCCTCCAAGGAACATGACTGCCTCCAGATTCTAGCCGAAGTACATGGCACCCGCCCTGACCTGACAGATCAGCCACTCAAGGACCCCGACGTTGTCTGGTACGCAGATGGGAGCAGTTATCTGGAAGAGGGGGAACGCAGAGCCGGGGCAGCTGTTACCACCGAATCAGAAATGATATGGGCATCGTCGCTCCCGCCTGGGACATCGGCCCAACGTGCAGAACTAATTGCGCTTACGCAAGCCCTCCGGATGGCAGAAGGTAAGAAGCTCACAGTTTATACTGACAGCAGATACGCCTTCGCCACTGCACACGTCCACGGGGAAATCTACAGAAGGAGGGGTCTGCTGACATCGGCGGGTAAGGAGATCAAGAACAAAAAAAGAGATCCTAGACCTCTTAAAGGCCCTGTTCCTTCCGCTCCAACTCAGCATTGTCCACTGCCCAGGGCACCAGAAGGGGGATTCAGCAATAGCCAGAGGGAATCGGCTGGCGGATTTGACCGCCCGGACTATGGTCTCCCAACCAATGGGAGACAGCCAGTTGATGGCTGTACAAGGGGCTCCGGAGCTCACGCCGTCAGAGGAAGAGCCTTTGCCCTACAGCCCCGAGGATCACGAGCTAGCAAAGAAAATGGGGGCGGAATGTAACCCACAGAGGCGAGCCTATATATTAGGGGAGCGGATGGTCATGCCAACTTCCCATACCCGATATATGCTGAGATTCCTCCATGCGTTGACCCATTTGAGCGGAAACAAAATAAAGGCCCTATTAGACAGAGAAAACACCGGGATAGTACTACTGAACCAGGACCGGGTGCTTCAGCACGTAACTTCTACCTGCCCAGCCTGTGCCCAGGTTAACGCAGGAAAAATTCGTCTAAACAAAGGGACCCGCCAAAGAGGCCATCGTCCTGGTGTACATTGGGAAATAGACTTTACAGAAATAAAACCCGGACTCTACGGGTACCGGTACCTTCTGGTCTTTGTGGACACCTTTTCAGGATGGATTGAGGCATTTCCAACCAAGAATGAAACGGCTAACGTGGTAACAAAGAAACTGTTGGAAGAGATCTTCCCCAGGTATGGGATGCCTCAGATACTGGGGTCAGACAACGGGCCTGCCTTCGTCTCTCTGGTAAGTCAGAAAATGGCCAAATTATTGGGGGTTAATTGGAAACCGCCCCCAGAGTTCAGGACAGGTAGAGCGAGCTAATAGGACAATTAAGGAGACTTTAACCAAATTAACGCTTGCAACTGGCACTAGAGATTGGGTGCTCCTACTTCCCTTGGCTCTTTATCGAGCCCGGAATACTCCTGGGCCGCACGGCCTAACCCCTTTTGAAATTCTATATGGGGCCCCATCTCCAGTCATGAGGTTTCTCCATCCTGATATCTCATCTTTTGCCACCAGCCCTCCCTCAAGCTGGTGCAGAAGGAGATCTGGAAGCCCTTGGCTGGGGCATACCGAGAGCAGCTGGACAAGCCGGTGGTCCCTCATCCTTTCCAGATTGGGGACTCTGTTTGGGTCCGGCGCCACCAGACTAGGAATCTGGGGTCACGATGGAAGGGGCCCTACGCTGTCTTGCTGACCACCCCCACTACACTCAGGGTCGACGGGATTGCTGCATGGATCCACGCCTCTCATGTGAAGGCTGCCAGGGAGACCGACCCAGCAGGAAAATAAGGTCATCTCACAAACTGGGGAAACGGTCTGGCAGATGCCTTAAACTCCTCCACCCACCCGGGGGGGGGGGGTGCATTGGCCGGATCCGGGATGCCGTCACCCTCACGCAAGATGTAGATTCGCCCAGTCGGACTTTTATGTCTGTCCGGGGGATGGGAGGGGCTGGGCCCTCGCCAAGAAATGCGGGGGGGAAGGAGATTTCTTCTGTGCCCAATGGGGCTGCGAGACCACTGGTGCAGCATATTGGAGTCCTAGCTCCAGCTGGGACCTGATCCAGACCAATAGAGGTTTCAGGAAGGCTACAGGCGGGGGGGTCTTGCTCAGCTGGGTCCACCGAGGTCAGCCGATTCGAGCCCGGGCTCTCACTTCCCCTAAATATAACTTTCACTGGCCCGGGGAAGGCTGATAGAAACTGGCAACGGGGGCGCCCTTGGGGGCTCAGGTTATATGAAACCGGATATGTTCGGGGCGTAAGATTCACTATCGAGCTTGAGATTGAGGAGGCCTCCGCCCCTATGGGCTCCAGTCGGGTTCTCTCTGACCAGAGGCGCCCCTCCTTGCCTGTTCCGGCACCCCCGGAAATTGCCCCTCGACCCGGTTCGATTGCCAGCCCAAGTATAACTCCGGCCACTGCCAGGCCGCCCCGGCCGGGAGCCGGAGGCCGGCTCGTGGGTCTGCTAGCAGGGGCTTGCTAGGCCTTAAATATGACCTGCCCAAATAGAGCGCAGGAATGTTGGCTATGTCTGGTTTCCCAGCCTCCCTACTGCGAGGGGATAGCAACCCAGGGTAATTATACTAGCACTCACAGTCCCCCTCCGAGCCAATGTCTAGGGACAGCCCAACATAAGCTCGCAGTCTCAGAGGTGTCAGGACAAGGACTATGTCTAGGGAGCGTCCCCCGCACCCACCGACACCTGTGTAACCGCACACTATCCATAAGCGTTGTCTCTGGTTATGTCACCGGCCCTAATGGTACCTATTGGGCATGTAATACTGGGCTCACCCCCTGCGTTTCAGCCTCAGCCCTCAATGCTACCTCTGATTTTTGTGTGCTCATCGAGTTGTATCCAAGGATAGTTTACCATACCCCAGAGGAGATTTACCCACACTTCGAACTGGGAAGGGACCTCCACCGATATAAAAGAGAACCGGTGTCCCTTACCCTGGCATTATTACTAGGAGGGCTGACTATGGGAGGAATAGCAGCCGGAGTAGGGACCGGTACCACAGCCCTGCTGGAAACCCAGCAATTTAGGCAGCTCCAAATGGCCATGAATCAAGACTTACAGGCCTTGGAGGAGTCAATAAGTGCTCTAGAAAAATCCTTAACTTCCCTTTCTGAAGTAGTACTACAAAATAGAAGAGGCCTAGACATTCTGTTTTTACAGGAAGGGGGATTATGCGCCGCCCTCAAGGAGGAATGCTGCTTCTATGCCGACCACACTGGGGTAGTACGAGATAGTATGGCAAAATTAAGAAAGAGACTAGAACAGAGACAAAAATTCTTTGAAGAGCAACAGGGATGGTTTGAAGGATAGTTCAGAAGGTCCCCCTGGCTCACCACCCTCATTTCCACCCTTCTGGGACCCCTTCTGATTCTATTACTCCTCCTGACGTTTGGGCCCTGTATCCTAAATAGACTTGTCCAATTTATCAGGGAACGCGTCTCTACTGTTCAGACTTTGGTACTAACCCAGCAATACCAAAGGCTCAACCAGATGGATATAGAGTCACGTCACCAATCTTCCCCATGAATGGAGGATTCCATTCCCGAGATAAGAAAATGGGGGAATGAAAGACCCTCAGCCTCCCCGCCTAACATAACTTAGTTTAGCTGTTCTTGAATAAAGCCTGAGAGGTACTGAGGAGCTCAGTTAAAGGTCAGAAAAACACCCTGTACCCTAGACAAAAGCGTGGGCGGGCTCGGGGAGAAACCACGAGCTGTCCTGGGTTTGAACCTGGCCTCACTTGAATCATCCAATCAGAGCAGGCCTCATTTGCATCCTCCAATCAAAACCCTGTAACCAGGCTTCTTGTTTCTGTACCCGTGCCCTACCCTATAAAAACCCTCTGCTCCAGCCCGTGGGCGCGCCAGTCCCTTGAGCTTCTTGAGAGACTGTGTCGCCCCGGTACCCGGGTTCCGGAATAAAGCCTCTTGCTGTTTGCATCTGATTCGTGGTCTCGGTGTGTTCCTTGGGCGAGGGTCTCTCCTGAGGGAAGACTGCCATCGGGGAGTCTTTCATTAAAATCTTATCAGGAAAAACGAGCCCAAGAAATTTGATCAGACATGGCAGACCAAGGAAGAAGGTCTAACTCCCTCATCTGGACCCTATAAAGTGACTAAGATGGCAATGGCCTCCACACTGCCCTCAAATATGTCATGGCAATCATCCTGCCTCAGCCTCCAGAATGATGGGATCACAGGTATGCACCACCCTACTTGTTTACTGTTTGGTTTTTGTTTGTTTTGTTGAGGGACGTTCGTTGTACGAGGCTGGCCTTGAACTCCTGACTTAGCCACTTTCCTCGAACAGTCTATGCAGCCCAGGATAGGCTCAAATTTGCATTTCTCTAGCTTTAATCTCGAAATTTTAAGGATTACAAACATAAGCCATCTTGCTCAGCTACTGATAAAGCTTTTTTTAGAAAGGGCCTCAGATTGCCCAGGCTGGCCTCGAACTCCCATGCGCTGAGACCAAGGGCCTGTACCATCATGTCGGCTTTTTTGTTTGTTTTTTGAGACAGGGTTTCTCTGTGTAGCCCTGGCTGTTTTGGAACTCACAAACATCCGCCAGCCTCTGCTTCCCAAGTGCTGGCATGAAAGGCGTGCGCCACCTCGCCGGGCTATCACGTCTGCTTTAACGAACTTCTAAGTAAAACATTTTTAGAATCTGGGCCTTAGGTTCCCTACCGAAGAAACGGGAGACATTTTTCCACATGTAACAAAAAGAAATGAGAAGTGTCAGTCAGTAGCTCACCGTGAGCAAAGGCGAGAGCCCTGAGCTTAGAACTGCCGGGATCGAAGAGGCCTTGACGTAGTAATCACCGCCCACCGCGTTTCCTACACACGGAACTCAACCAACGTTCCAGACGTACCAAAACAAAATGAGCCTCGGGACTCCGCCCCAACGTGGCCTGCAGAGGCCGAACCTCGCGAGATTTGCTGGCCGGGTCAAATCCCCGCCCACCCGCCTCGCGACCGCGGGCGCATGCGCAGCTCTTCAACGGCGAGGCTTGCGGGAAAGATGGAGTGTCCTACACCTAGTGCTACGGAGGCTGCGGACCCTGGAGGGGCCGGACCGTACAACAGCTCCGAGGAGCAGGAGGGTCGGGAACCGGACGGAGTGCGCTTCGACCGCGAGAGGGCGCGCCGCCTGTTGGAAGCTGTGTCCGGGGCGCAGCCGGCGGGGAGGGAGGAAGGTGAGTCGGGGGCTCCGGGCATCGCGGCTGGACGGAGGCGGGACGGCCTGCCGCCTGTCACTGCCCTGGCGCGGGCCGGCCTCGGCACGACGTCCCGGAACTCCAAACTCGCTCTCGGGAAGAGTGCAGAACCTTCGAAACTCGCCACCCTGCGGAATATTTCCGTCCTGCTTTCGCATCCACCCGAGGGCAGGTTCCCCCAAATTCCAGGTCTTGTCCTCTTGGAGATCCACAGGACTTTCCCAGCCTGACCCGTAGCCGAGCCAACCACCATTCCTATCTGCCCTTAATTCCACATCTCCACATCGCTTCCCTTCCCTCTCAAAGTCCTACAGTTCTGACTGATATGAATGGCTTTATTCAATTTACTTTATTTTTATTTATTTATTTTGCGACGCCTCTCAAACTCGTGGCGGGCCTCCTGCCCTATGACAGGTCTGAGCTTTGGAAGGTTTACCTGAATCCCAGCTTCCTCCTGAGCTTGATGACTATGTCCTGGATTGCCATATTTCTTTCTTGGTAGACCTGGCTAGCCTTGAACTTGCCTCAGCCTCCTTAGTGCTGGCATTACTGGCTTGCAATACCATACCCTGCAATAACCGCATTCCATGCCCTGCAATACCATATTTCTATGTGCCTGTTGCCAAAGAGGAAGTCCAGCTGCTTCATCTCACACTTGATGCAAAGTTGTGGAGAACAGTGCAGCTGGGGTTCACTTCTGAGCTGAAGTTAACAGATGGCTTTGTTTGACCCAAACTGGGTGGGTAAGAAGGGAGACAGGAGAACAGGAAGAGTCCGCCACTTTCACAGACCTTTCCAGAGCTAGCTACTTAATGCTAACCCAAATGTACGAGAACTGTATCTGGGTTTCTGTGCTAATCAGGTCTCTGTAGAGAAACTGGATTTCTGTACAGTTGGTTTGCTTGCTGAGCTAAAAGATTTCTTTTTAATTTTATGTGATGAGCTTTTGCCTGATCGCGCGCGTTCGTGCGTGTGTGCATGCGTGTGTGTGTGTGTGTGTGTGTGTGTGTGTGTGTGTGTGCGCGCACGCGCCAGGTACCCAAGGAGGCCAGAAAAGGGCATCACATCCCTGAAACTGGAGTTGCAGACCATTATGAACTACCATTTGGGTGTTGGGAACTGAACCCTGGTTTTCTACAAAAGCAGTATCTGCTCGTAACTGCTGAGGTACGTCTCAGAATTGAGGATACACAAAAAACGAAGTGGTCTTGGAGATGGGAAGAGCATGCCCTGGACTTTGAAGCAGAGAACACAGCAGCTGCTTAATGAACTATTCGCTTACATATGCATGAGCTATATAATACATATAACCCAGTTCATTTCCCTGTCGTCACTTTTCTAGTCTCACATACCTGCAGCATTTACATTCCACCCACTTTATTATAATTTATATATCATAAATTCAACCATTATAGCTGTACCACTCAATGATTTAAATATCTCTTTTATTTTAATTATGTATAGGTGTGTATCCATGTCAGAGTACATACAGATGTATTGAATTCCTTGGAACTGGGGCTACAGACAGTTGTGAGCCAACATGGGTGCTATGAACCAAACTCAGGTCCTCTAGATAAGTAACACATGCTCTTAATGGCTAGCCGTCTCTGCAGCCCCAACTCAATGATTTATTTTTTTTCTTATATTTATTTAGAGAATGTGTGGTATGCATGCCCACACATGTACCATGGTGTGTGTATGGAGGTCAAAGAACAACTTACAGGAGTTGGTTCTCTCCTTCCACTGTGTGGGTCCTGAGGATCAAACTCTGGCTCTTAGGCTTAGTGGCAAGTTCACTTACCCAGCAAACCATCTCACCAGCCCCTAGTCAGAGATTCTCAGTAAAAGTAGAGACTTGTGTAGTCATAACCACAATCCAGTTTTAGAACATTTCCATCATCACAGGTGGTGTCCATCTCTGGTCTTTGTCATTGAATCTCCTCTCACACCTGCCCCGGGTAACCACTAGTGTTCTCCTGTCACCACAGATTGACCTTCCTCAACCTCTCATACAAACAGAATCATTTAGTCTTTTGTGTTTAGCGTCTCTCTGCATGTTTTGGGGGCTCAGCCAAGTCACAGTGTGTGTTCCTTTTTGTTGCTAAATAGAACTCTGCTGGGGCTGGAGAAATGGCTCAAGAGATTAAGGTTAAGAGCACTAGCTGCTCTTCCAGAGGCCCTGGGTTCAATTCCCAGCACCCATATGGCAGCTCATAACTGTCGGTAACTCCAATGGCAGGGCTTCTGATACCCTCACACAGACATACATGCAGTCAGAACACCAATGAACATAAAATTTAAAAAATTAAATAAATTTAAAAAAAACTCTACTGTATGGGATATTATATTTGCTTGTACATTTGCTATTTGGAATATAAGTGTCTGGTTTGGACCTCTTCTGAGAAATTCTTTTGGAGGGGCCTCTCATTATCTAGTCTTGGCTGGTGTAGAGCTCACTGTGTAGATAGGATGACCTTAAAACTATAGTAATCCTCCGTGTAGTGGGTAGCCATTCCAGCTTTGATCTGGAAGTTCCAACCCCCATTGAGGCTTCGGTAACTGTCACGCCTACAAGGCGGGGCTGAGAGAGAGAGGACCCTGAAGACCCGAGATCAGGATGTGCTGCCTCTCTTGGTTCCTGGACCCTGGACGCTGGAGGTAGACCGAGCAGAGTTCTCCAGAGAACACCACCGGACTGCGCTGCATCTTTCCCAGACCCTGCAGCCTACCTATCCCTTCATTTGTAAGTTACGCCACTAAATAAACCTCCCTTTTAACTACGTGGAGTGGCCTTAATAATTTCACCAATACCTCCGACCTTGGCCTCCTGAATGCCAGGACTAATGGTGTACACTATCATGCCCAATGAGAAAAATCTTTACAATTTGTGTGTGTGTGTGTGTGTGTGTGTGTGTGTGTGTGTGTGTACAGGCTCATGCATGCCATGGTGTTTGGTGGAGGTCTCTTCCTCCACGGTGGGAGCAGGGGATTGAACCAGGTGGGTTGTAAGTCATGTGAAGCAAGTACCTCACCTGACTGTCCCTCTTATCAGTGATTCTGCTGAGGGATTATGCAGAGGTTTTGTTTGGACATCCATTTTCTTTCTCAGGGGTCTCTTCCTGGAGTGGATTTGCTAAGCTAAATGGTAACTGTATCTTTAACATTTTGAGGAACTGTCAAATCTTTCCAAAATGGCTTCTTCAATTTCCATTTCTTTCTTTAATGCTTGAGCTTTAGTTCTTTATGTTCTCCCCCTTGTTTATTGTTTTATCTTTTGTTTGGTTTTGTTTTTGAAACAGAGTCTCTATATTATGTAGCCCTGGCTGTCCTGGAGCTCTCTGTGTAGTCCAGGTTGGCCTCAAACTCACAGAGATCCACCCGCCTCCAGCTCTCCAGTGCTGGGATTAAAGCGTGTGCCACCACACCAGCTGTTTTCTGAGTGTGTAGTGATTTCTTGTTTTCTAAATATTGGTGACAGTGAGCACCATTTCACTTATTACCCATTTGTATATTGTAGTGAACTATCTAGTCACATTGTTGCTCATGTTGTTATTTCTTTTATTACTGAATTATAATCCATTTTATATTCTGGGTGCAAATCCTATAGTTCAGATATATCCACATATGTTTTCTTTGAGACTTGCCTTCATTTCTTCTTTCATTTTGTTTTGTTAAGATTGTCATTAATCCCAGCATTTGGGAGGCAGAGGCAAGCAGATCTCTGTGAGTTTGAGGCCAGCCTGGTCTACAGAGCGAGATCCAGGACAGCCAGGGCTACACAGAAAAACTCTATCTCAAAAAACAAAAAAAAACAAAAAAAAAAAAAAAAGAAAAAGAAAAAGAAAAAAAAAAAGATTGTCTTCTTTGGGGTGTTTCACGCTGTTGCACTGGCTGACCTGGAACTCTGTAGACCAGGCTCTGGCCTCAGACTCATAGAAATGCTAGGATTAAAGGCATGCACCACCCTGCCTGACCTTCTTTATTATTTTTTTTTTATCAGATTTGTCTGTATGTGTGGGCTCTCTGGTGCCATAGCACTCATGTGGAGGTAGAGGACAATTTGTAGTAGTCAGTTCTTCCCTTCTACCGTGTGGAACCTAGGCATTGAACTTGGAGTTCAGATCAGCCTGGCAGCAAGCGTCTTAACCCACGGAGCCATCTCCCCATCTCTTGTGTTTGTCTTATGAACAGTGCCTTTTGAAGCATAATTAGCTTCTGCCGTGTGAGCGAACACGTGGTGCTTGTTGTTCTTTGCCTGTCTTTTCTCACTTAGAATAATGCCCTGCTTCAGTGACAGACTTCATTGTCCTTTGTGCCTGTATACTGTCCTGTTGGGTCAATGTACATGTCTTCTGTATTCTCTTTACTTTATTTGTGAATGCACACTGGGTATGGCAGTTAGAGGACACCTTTCAGGAGTTCTCTCCTTTTGTCAAGTGGATTCTAGGAATCAAAGTCAGGTAGTCATGTTTGGCAGTAAGTGCCTTTACTTCCTGAGCCATTTCATCAGTCCCACATTTTCTTTCTTTTTTTTAAGATTTATTTATGTCTTTTATGTATTTGGGTACTTTGTATGCATGTACATCTGCACACCAGAAGAGGATATCAGACAATTGTGAGCAGCCATGTGGGTTCTGGGAATTGAACTCAAGACCTTCGGAAGAGCAATGAGTGCCCTTAACCACTGAGCCATCTCTTAAGCCCCAGTCCCACATTTTCTATATTCATTCAGTTAGCTAACTTCATAGCTTAGCTATGGCAAATTATGCTACCTTACATATGGCCGTGCAGGTATCTCGATAAGCTAGTTTATTTAATTTTTAAGGGACTAAATCGTTGTTTCAAAAGACTTTTGTCGATATTTTGTATCAAAATAGTTGCACTTGGAGTTGGAGAGATGGCTCAGTAGTTAAGAGCTATTTTGCTCTTCCAGAGGATGGGAATTTGGTTACCAGCACCCACATCAAGTGGTTCTCGGCTGCTAAGGGTACCTGTACGCACATGAACATTCTCACAGACACACAATTAGAAATAGTAAAAATAAAGCTTAAAAAAATACCCAGAAAACAGCTGCACTTTCTCCTCCTCCCACCTGGCCCCAATGAGACCAGAAGAGAGAAAAACACAGAGAAGGCCAAAGGTCAGGATGTACACACACCTCACAGACTTAGAGAACCTCACCTGACAGTGGCAGTTGGGAGTAACTCTGAAAGAGCACCACACTGCCAGCCAACAGACTAAAGAATTCTCACGGTAGCCAGAGTAAAATCCCCCCAAAACAAAGTTTCAGAATACTGTAAAAATGTTGAAGTTTTACATAGAAGTCATGAATGATTTCTCAGCAGTGACTGATACAAAGTGCAGTGAGATGGGCTTGCAGAGAGAGCAGCTGCAGGAAGGGTGATGACTTTCCTGCAGCTAAATCAGCAACCAAACTCTTTCCTCCCCTTCCCCCACTCTGTGTGTGTCTGTCTGTCTGTCTGTGTCTGTCTGACTCTCTCTCTGTCTCAGAAGGAGAGCACCAAGTGATGGCCTCAGCAGTAAGAGGCACACATCCGTTTTGTGAGCAGGGGGAAAGAGAGTAGAGATGATAAGTTTTGTCTCAGAGCTGGGGCTGAATGGTAGAAAGCTTACCTAACATTCACAGGGCCCTAGGTGTTGAGAGGTAGGGATATCAACAGGTCCAACCATCTTGATTTGGTCACATCTGATTTAAAAACTTAAAAATAAAGATGGCCGGGCGGTGGTGGTGCACGCCTTTAGTCCCAGCACTCGGGAGGCAGAGCCAGGCGGATCTCTGTGAGTTCGAGGCCAGCCTGGGCTACCAAGTGAGTTCCAGGAAAGGCGCAAAGCTACACAGAGAAACCCTGTCTCAAAAAACCAAAAAAACAAAACAAAAAACCCAGAGCCAGATATCAGGGTAAATACTGAAAGATTAGTAAAGGAGCCAGCACTAGGGAGATTTCTTACCTCTACCAACTCCTCAGCCTGAAAGAGCTGAGGTCCTTTCTCCTCCGCCTTACATTCCTGTCTCAACTTCCCTAATGCTGAGATTAAATGTGTGTGTGCCTCCCAAGTACTGGGAGCAAAGGCATGAGACCCAAGTACTGGGATTAAAGGTGTGAGCCACCACTGCCTGGCCTCTATGGCTAACCTAGTGGCTGGCTCTGCCCTTTGATCTTCAGGCAAGCTTTATTTGTTAGAGCATACACAAAATATCACCACAGAGAATTCAAAGCCTGCCTCCACAGTGACACACTTCCTCTAACAATACCACACCTACTCCAACAAGGCCACACTTCCTAATAGTGCTATTTCTTCTGGGGGCCATTTTCTTTTAAACCACCACAGTGTGCATTGTCCTTTTCCTAAATAGCTCTCTCTCTCCTCTAATGCTTAAGTCTGTTTTAGAACTGTTGTTTATGTTGCTGTTTGAGAGAGGATCTTACTCTATAGCCCTGCACAGCCTGGACCTTACTATGTAGACTAGACTGGCCTTGTACTCAGAGATCCACCTGCCTCTACCACTTGAGTGCTGTCGTTAAAGGTGTAGGACTCTTCATCCTGCTTTTAACACTGCTTCATAAGAAGTCCTCAGCTGCACTTTTTAAAAGATTACAGTGCATGGTGGTAAGGGCTTGTAGTCACATCTACTGAGGCAGAAGGGTCCCTTGAGGCAGGGATTCATGGGCAGTATGGGACAGCTTCACCTAACAGCAGTGTGTGACTAGGTAAAGATGATTGGTCTATGTAAGATAAGTAGTAATGCAGTTGGTTTGCAAGCATGGCATGAGTTATGGCACAGTGTCAAGGAGGAGCAGAGGTCTGTGTATGTGTTGGTGTGGATTCCATTACTCAGTGCCTAGGTTTGGGAGAGATCAGAGACAGTGCTGGTAAGGTCGCATCTGTCAATTTGCCTGATTTCTCTTCCCTCTGTAGTGGAGCACATGATCCAGAAGAACCAGTGTCTCTTCACCAGCACCCAGTGTAAAGTCTGCTGCGCCATGCTGATTTCTGAGTCCCAGAAGCTGGCACATTACCAGGTAGGCCATTTCTGTTGGAGCCGTGTATTTAACTTCCAGGCCGAGTGCCCTCTCCTCTCCTGTCTTGCACAGTGAAGGCTGCTTCTTCATGTATGTTTGCTTGGGACTTGAAGGTTGACTTAATTTCTGTGAATCTCATCTCTCCCATCCAAATCAGGAAAATTGTATGTAGATCGTTCTGTACAGCTTGGTATAGCAGGAAGTAGGAGTTTTGGCTTTATGCATACCTGAGTTTGAATCCAACTCTGTTACATCATCTTATAGGCAAGAAATTCCACCATGCTTGGCCTCAGCTTCTACATGTGTAAGCTAACAATATTCTCATAGCTTGTTGAAGGTTAAAGTAATAGCATGTAAAGGGCCTAGCACGTAATAGCAACTCAGGAAATGAGTCTTCTTCCCTCATCTTCTCATCCTTGTAAGTTTCGTCAGGAGGAGTCAGGTGAGAGAGAATCTGGTGTGTCATGGCTGCCTTCTCTATGGAATAGCACTTGGCTATCTTTGATCTTTCTCCTGGGTTCTTGCAGAGCAAAAAACATGCCAACAAAGTGAAGAGATACCTAGCGATCCATGGAGTGGAGACACTAAAGGGGGACGTCAAGAGGCTAGACTCAGATCAGGTAATACTGCTGCCTTGCTGAGACTGCTCGCTTCCCAAGCAGGTTGGTGTGGTGTGAGCGCAGGCTTTGATTCAAACTGACTTGGCTGCAAATCTCAGGCCTGTTGTCTAACTTGGGCAAGTCTTACAATTCAGAGCCTTGATTTCTTCCTCTGTTAAAAACAAGAATACTTCTGAGCATGGTGGTGTGTACATGTGACCAAGCACTTGGATGTGGAGGCTGGAAGATCATTAGTTCAAGGTTATCTTCCACTACATAGCAAGTTTGAGGCCAGCCTGGGCTACAAGGAGAGACTGTCTCAAAACAAACAAAAAAAGACTATTATTATAGCTACCTTTCGGGATTTTTCCTCAGTTGAGAACAGACTTACAAAATAGCACCAAACCCCAAATCTGTCACACAGTAGTGGTTCAGTAAATGGAACCATTCATTCATTGTTGTGCTCTACCACCCAGGTTACTGAAGAAGAACAAGAGAGGAAGTAGAGGGAAGCCCAGGCTCTCATTTCCTGAGCTGTGGGGAAAACAAACAGACTTTCAGCATTTGGCCTCAACAATCAAAGAATATAAATACCTCTTCTCATGATGAAGCAATTACGTTTATTTTTTATCTCAGAATTACTATAAGAATTACACTGAAATGAGCCCTAATTCCCTGAGTGTACTGTGACCTTCAAAGTATGGAAGTTACACACGTCATGGGATAGAAGTTAGTGGGCAGGACTCTTTCTCTTACTAGGTGGGTGACCTTGAGCAAGTCACTTAACCTCTCTGGAATTCACTTATAAAGTGGACATGATCTCACCTCTTTAGTGTTATGAGGTAAAGTTTCAGTCCTCAGTAAATGCTCAATAAATAAGAGGTTACTCTCCAGACCTCCTTCCTGCTCCAGTGGCCGCTCCAGTGGCCAGTGCTTTAGAGGGGCCTTGCTTCCTTTCCAGAAATCATCTCCTTGTTGCCCCTATGGCTTAGACCCAGAGAGGAATGATCAGTTCATCTCTTTGCACTTCAGTTCTTCAGATGACTGAGTGGCTCAGATGAGATCACAGCACCTACCACCAGCTAGAAATTACTAACCCCAAAATGTCTACAGTGAGAAGGTTAAGAAGTGCTGAAGAAACAGCTCATTCAGAAGACAGACTTTGGGAAGATTAGAATACACTTTCTAGTTGGAACCTGGCGATGTACTGTGTGCTCAACACAGCAGGGTACAAGAATAGGTAACAAAGATAAGTCAGGCTGTTCACATCCAGCATTGCACTTGAAAGTCTCCTAAGTTGTCAGTGTAGGGTGACGAAGACTAGAAATCTGATAGACTCTAGGAATATAGATGAGGAGCAAGGCTAATTCTGCATATACGTAGGAAGGGGCTTGGTGATTGTTCAGTCATTTTTTTTTTTTTTTTTTTTTTTTTTTAAGTAAAAGTCGTTGAATGGCTGATAGTAGACCTAAAGCCAGGCAGGAAGGAGGAGGAACATTCTAGACAGTAGGAATAACAAAGCAAAGCAAGGAAGTAACAGAATAAAATGGGAAGTTATGCACAGAACCTGACATGAAGCATCTGGAGAGGGCTCTGCTAAAGGTGTGTTGGGGTTAACGTGTGCAGGGGTCTTAAATGTCCGCCAGCCCATGGGCAGGGGAACCATTGGAGGTTTTCTGGATGCGCAATGGCATGATCAGACCTGTGTTCTCTCTCCCACCCAGAAGAGCAGCAGAAGCAAAGACAAGAACCACTGCTGCCCCATCTGTAACATGACCTTTTCCTCCCCTGTTGTGGCACAGTCGCACTACCTGGGGAAGACCCACGCAAAGAACTTAAAGCTGAAGCAGCAGTCCACTAAGGGGGCAGGTACTGGTTTCCTGAGTAGTGCTTTTGAGACCCCTCCCGTCCTCGGGGACCAATGGCAGGTGCTTCCAGAATGCTCACTGGGGCCTCAGACATGGAGAGGTTGCTTTTAAGAGCACTGAAAACTCCACTTAAGAGCTGGGGATGTAACTCAGTTGGTAGAATACTTCCTAGTGTTCACAAAGGTTTGGCTTTCATTGTCAGCCTTGCATAAGCCAGATGGGGTACACACCTGTAATCTCAGCACTCAGGAGGTGGAGGTAGGAGAATTAGAAGTTCAAGGTCATCCTCAGCTGCCATAGGGAGTTACATGAAACCCTGCTTCATTAAAATTGGCCTCAGACTTGGGTTCACTTTATTTCCCTTTGTGTTCTCTATCAGATTTTCTATAGAAGCTTCTTAACCCAAGCTTTTGTCCTGACCAATGATTGTAACTCAGGAGTGCCAAAGGCCAACACACACTGTGAGCATTCTGTCACTTGCCTCTCCCACTGAGTCTCTTTCCTCCCACACCCACCTGCTCTCACTGCTAAGTGTTGCTAGTTGACAGCTAATTCCCCATCTTTCCCATGGGCTCAGGTTATGCCATGCTCACTTTGACCCACAGAGCTGCCTCTTGTAAAGGTGGGGGCTAGCCTTCAGAGCAGCACACTCTAGTGTTACCCAGCAAATGTTTGCAGCTGCCCTGAACCCACTCCCCAGCACAGTTGACCTCCTTTATCCTGTCACCTCCAGCTGGCCTTCACTTTCTTCTTGAATTCCGAGGTTTTTAACTTAGGCTAACTGCAATTAGTCAAAAATGAGAGGCCTTTTCTCTTTCTCTCTCTCTCTCTCTCTCTCTCTCTCTCTCTCTCTCTCTCTCTCTCTCTCTCTCTGTGTGTGTGTGTCTGTGTCTGTGTCTGTGTCTGTGTCTGTGTCTGTGTCTGTGTCGCGAGTGCTCTGTTTTGGACCAAGACCATACTATAGATAGAACTTCTGATCCTTTTTGTTTTACTGCACCATTGAAACAAGACAATGGTATTTTAGAAAAATCTACTCATAATTATACCCTTTAGTCATACCCAATCTAGTTATCCACGGTATGAAACAACGGAATATAGACTCTGAAGTCAGAACAGCACAGACCTAAGTCCTGGCACTTTTACTTACGATTTGGGCCTGAGTTTGTACACCCATAAAGTGTCATCGCCATCTGCTGTGGAGCATGTGACAGCCAGGTGTAATGGCAACACCTCAAATCCTAGCACTTGGGAAGTGGAGGCAGGAGGATCAGGAGTTGAGTGCACTCTTTGGCTACAAGTTTGAGACCAGCCTGGCCTATGTGGCACCCAAAAAATAAATAAGAGGCAAACACTGCCCCTCCGCCCAAATCTAGGCTAGAGCAGATACTCACTAAACAACAGCTATTGTTGTTATTATTGTCAACAACAAAAGCCAGTGAATGAAATCCCCTCATAAAATGCAACCGTTGACCAGGAAGCCACGATCTAGAGGAGCGGTTCTCAGCCTTCCTAATGCTATGACCCTTTAACACTTCATGTGGTGGTGATGCCCAGCCGTAAAATTTTGTTGCTAATTCATAACTGTAATTTTGCTACTATTATTAATCATAACGTAAATATCTGTGTTTTCCAATGGTCTTTGGTGACCCCTGTGAAAGGGTCGTTCGTGTCCCCCTCCCCCCCCCACACACACACAAGGGGTGGAGACCTACAAGTTGAGAACCACTGTTCTAGAGCGTACCATTGACCTTGTTTATGATTGATTTGTTAACTTAGATGAAGAGTGACTGATTTTTGTCTATAAAGTGAGAGCTGGTAACAACAATAGCACCACAATGTTTAAGCATTGGGCCAAGGAAAATTATCTTTTTTTTTTTTTTTTTTTTTTTTTTTTTCTTTTTGGTTTTTTGAGACAGGGTTTCTCTGTGTAGTTTTGTTGCCTGTCCTGGATCTCGCTCAGTAGACCAAGCTGGCCTTGAACTCACAGAGATCTACTGTTACTTTTCATTTAGCCTAGTAGTTTAAGCATATGTTCATATTACTTATGAGTTTATTATAACTCTATTCCTGAAATTAAACATTTGTCTAATATAAAAGTGAAACGTGCATGCTGTAGAAAATAGAAATAAATTGAAAGGAATGTCCATAATTTACCAAAGTGCTGTTAACCTTCTAGAGTACTGTTGCTCTTATAACCTTGTGCACTATGTGTATGCGTATATCTATTTGTGTAGGATGAAGTGCTAAACGGTCTTATTAATAAAAGCCCAGAGCCAGATATTGGGGTAAAAAGCTGAGAGATCAGAAAAGCAGAAAGAAGCCAGCCATGTTCTTACCACTTGGAGATCCTCCACCAAAGAGACCTACTTCCTGTGTACCCACGCCTATATGCTTTTCTGTTCTGCATTTCACTCCCTCTCTCAGCCTAACTACATCACTTCCTCTTTCTGCCCAGCTCTGTCATTTCCTGTCTGTCTGTACAGACCTCCAGACCTTTATGGTTAACTAGTGTTGGAATTCAAGGCGTGTGCCACCACTCCTGGCTCTGTTCCCAGTGTGGCCTTGAACGCACAGAGATCCAGATAGATCCTGCCTCCCGAGTGATAAGATTAAAGGCTTGTGCTACCATTGCCTGACTTCTATATTTAATATAGTTGCTGGCTTTTTCCTCTGATCCTCAGATAAACTTTATTAGAGTGCATAGTATTTTGGAGGACACAATACATCACCACATGTTTGTATTATATTTGTTTTATGTTCATCCAGGTTGACTCCATGTATATGTGCATAGAATACATCATTTTCTGTTTCTCTTAAAATGATGCACATACATGAATAGTTCCAGTTCAACATGCAAAACATTGAAAGAAGCAAGTAAAATGCCACCCAAGTCCTACTTCTAAGGAGAGCACTGTGAACAGTGGCTCATGCTTATCTTTGCACTTGAGAGGCTGAGACAGGAGAATTGCTGAGTTTGAAGCCATTTTGGGCTACAAGCAAGTTCTAGGCCAACCTGGGTTACAGAGTGAGACCTTGACTCAAAAGAATAAGCAGACAGATATATCTATATGCTACATGACATGCTGTCGTGTGTGTGTGTGTGTGTGTGTGTGTGTGTGTGTGTGTGTGTGTGTGTGTCTAGGTGACATTTTTAAATGCCAGTATATTTATGTAGATTACACAAATTTTGTTTTGGTTTTGTTTTGTTTTTCAAGACAGAGTTTCTCTGTATAGCTTTGGAGCCTGTCCTGGAACTCCCTCTGTAGACCCAGCTGGCCTCAAACCCAGAGATCCACCTGCCTCTGCCTGCCAGGTACTGGGATTAAAGGCATGTGCTGCCACCACCCGGCCCACAAAAATCTTTCAACATTGACACGACCATATTGTATAATATATTTAGCTTCCTTATATATTGCTTCATGTAGTATAACATTTCCTTGTGTTGGGGGCTGGAGAGATGGCTCAGCAGTTAGAGTGTATTCTGCTCTTGCAGAGGTCCTGAGTTTGGTTCCCAGCAGCCATGTGTGGTGGCTCAGAACTCCTGGTAACTCCAGCTCCAGAGAGCTCCATCGCCTCTGGTGTCCATGAGCACTGCTCTCATGTGCACTCACCACACCTAGACACCTACAATTAAAAGAAGGTCTTTGATATAAAAAATGCCCCAAGGTTATTGCAAACTTCTTGTAGGTATCTTAGCAATCATACAAACCACTTGGTGGTCCTTCTAATGTTGAGTCTTTACATTCCTCTCTCCCTTTTCTCTGTTATAAAAATACAGTAGATGTCCCTGGAGAGCACACTTTGCATATTTCAGGTATTTCTTGAGAGAAAACACTAAGCTCTTGCTGCTTTGGATGTCCGTTAAACAGCTCCTCCAGCTTTACAGCTCACTATACTACTTCCTTCCAGTATGTTTTGTAACAACATTTATTTATTTTTATGTATGTGCATGATTTGCTTGCCTGTATGTCTGTGCACCATGTGCGTGTAGTGCCCACAGAGGAGGGCATCAGATCTCTGTAACTGGTTGAGAGCCACCATGGAGGTGCTGGTACCACCATGTGGGGGCCAGGTCCTTTGAAAGAGCAGTCAGTGCTCTTAACCACTGAGCCATCTCTCCAGCCCCACCCTCTAGTAGGTTTTAAAGAATAACCTTGGGCCATCAAGATGACTCAGTGGGTCACAGTGCTTGCCACACAGCCCTGGGGGCCTGAGTCTGACTCTCAGAGCCCACACGGAGATGAAAGGAAAGAATGGAATCACAAAGTTGTCCTCTGACCTCCTCCACACATGCACTCTGACATTCACGACTGTGCGCGCGCATATGCACATACACACATCTGTGACTGCACAAACACGTATACACACATCCATAGCATTTACTTTGAAAAGGCATCTACATGGCTGTTTCAGTCAGCTAGAGTCCAGCTCTGACCTGTCCAAGGGTTCCTGCGGGAGAGGAAACAGAATGAGGAAATGATACAAAGAGACCATGAGAAAAGACGGAGACACAGGGTAGCTTTGGGAGGGCCCTGGGTCAATACCCAGTCCCTAGAGGTTTATTCCAAAGGGCCTTTTAAACACTACCCAGGGGAAAGGCAAAAGACCTTCCTCTTTCAAGATCAGAGCACACCGTACAGCCAAGAGTAGCCACTTCAAAACACCTGGTAACCACGCCCGCGGCCAGATCATCCCATTATGCAGCCCTGCTGGGTAAAGCAAGTTCAGATTCTCTGACCTTGAGTAATCTGGCCTGCTTTCAACATCCCATGTTGACTATGAGAGACTCACACATATGTCCATACCAGACTCTGATTTGCTGGTTTCTTTTTTTAAGAAAAGATTCATTTCTATTTTTTAAAGTGTGTGTGTGTGTGTGTGTATACATGTGTGTACATTTAACTGCATAGGCCAGAACAATTGGATAAAGGCTTTGTGACCCACCTGACAAGGGTGCTGTGAATTGAGCTCAGATCCTCTGGAAGAACCGTAGACATTCTTAGCCTGAACCTACTCTTCAGCCCCTGACTAATTGAATTCTTTGAGCAGAGCAGGAATGTTTTCAGATGATGAATGCATCAATGGTAGCCTTCAAGTCTTCTTGCTGTACTCTTGAGCCTGGCACAGGATGATGGCTCCAGGGTCACACAGTTCAGGGTTCTCTCACTGACTTGGTGATCTTGAGCAAGTCATTTTCACTGTCAAAGCTCAGTGTTCTCTGTAATATGACAAAATGATACCTACTTCATTGGAGTACTTCTGAGACCCCAAAGGGAAAGTGCAAAAATATATAAAATGGGTAATTGTTACTGCCACTGTTCCCTCCCCTCACGTTGCCAAGACTTTAGTGGAGTCTCAGGCATCTCTGCGAGGTGTGGTGGCTCACACTCCAATCCCAGCCTGGATTACATCCTGAATCTTAGGCCAGCCAAGAGCTACATAGCTACATAGTGAGACTCTTTCTCAAAATACATACATACATACATACATACATAATAAAAGTAGTTTTTAATCTGGTTGCCTGACTCTGTACAGACTCAGAGCTTGAATGTCTGCTTCAGCTCTGTAACTGCTGTATTTTAAGGATGGAAATGAAATGTTCACAGTTCTTATCCAACTCACTTTGAAATTCCAAGAAATTCTGAGAGCTAGAGTCTGCAAGAATGTTTGCTTGCTCTGTCCCAATTAGGCAACTGGACAGCACAAGTCAGAGCCTTGTGCGCAAACACTAGGGCTCATGTCCCTAAAGCTGGCAGACAAATGAGTTGTTCATTGCGCTCGCTCAGATCTTGCCACCTTTCCCAATTAGAGAAGGCATTTATGGTATGACTCTCACGGGCAGTGCCCCATCTCCAAGGTGATGGGTGACACCGCCTTTCTTTCACCTCAAGCATACTCAGAAGCCTGGCACCTTCTGGGTTGTGTTTTCATTGTTTCTGTTTGAACTCTCTCACCACAGCTCTGTCGAAACACCTTACAAATCCTTTCCTTGTGGCCTCCACCTTAGCCTTGCACCAGAATAGAGAGATGCTAGACCCAGACAAGTTCTGCAGCCTCTGCCATTCAACTTTCAACGACCCTGCCATGGCTCAACAACATTATATGGGCAAGAGACACAGGAAGCAGGAGACTAAGCTCAAACTCATGGCGCACTACGGGCGGCTGGCGGACCCTGCTGTCTCTGACTTCCCAGGTGAGAGGGCCCGGCTCACACACAGAGGTGGACCAGGGACTGAGCACTGGGGCTCCCTGGATTACCCAATGTGTGCTGCGTCCTGCATTCTCTAAAGCAGGGCTTGCAAGCACGGAAGGCAGGTAGGAAGACAGCATGGTGCACTCCAGCACTTAGGAGGTGACCCAGGACGATCACAGAGTCAAGGACAGTCTGGGATACATAGTGGGACCCTGTCTTGAGGGGATGCAGGGGAACAAGCAGGAAATTTAATTGTAAGATCCAAAGATGACCATGGTCAACTGAAGAGTGTGAACCGCTCCAAGTGACACTGGTGTTGCTGTCTTTCAGTTTTAAAGCACTGTGGAAGTCAGGTATGGCGGCTCGCGCCTTTACTCTCAGTATTCAGGAGGCAGAGGCAGGTAGAGTTCTGTGAGTATGAGGCTAGCCTGGACTACATAACCAGCTCCAGAACAGTCAGGACTACACAGAGAGACCCTGTCTCCAGAAAAAAACCAAAAATACTATGGAAAGCCAAATTTGTGTTTTTATTATCATTATTATTAGCTTTATTTTAATGCTGGGCATGAAATACAGGACCTTGTGCATGTTCAAGAGCCACCAGTTTATAATCTCTGATTTAAATATATGTTTGTTTGTTGTTTGTTTTTGAGACAGGGTTTCTTTGTGTAGCTCTGGCTGTCTGGAGCTGATTATGTAGACCAGGCTAGCTTCAAATTCACAGAGATCCGCCTGCCTCTGCCTCCCGAGTGCTGGGATTAAAGGCGTGCGCCACCACCGCCTGGCAAGATTTTTTTTTTTTTTTTTTTTTTTTTTTTAAGGAAAAAAATGTGGACAGTGCAACCCCTGGGCAGGTGGTCCTGGGCTGTATAAGAAAATAAGCTATCCCAGCACTCAGGAGGCAGAGGCAGACAGATCTCTGAGTTCAAGGCCAGCCTGGTCTACAGAGTGAATTCCAGGACAGCCAAGGCTACACAGAGAAAAAAAGAAAACACATTTATTTTTTTAATGATGTGTTTATGTATATCTGTGGGTGGGTAAGTGCGGATGCCCAAGGAGACCAGAGGAAGGGTTTGATTACCTGACACTGAAGTTATAGATGGTTGTGCCACCTAACGTGAATGCTGGGAACTGAACTTGGGTCCTCTGGAAGAAGAGCAAGTGCTCTTAACTGCCACGCCATCTCCCCAGCCCTAACCTCTGATTTAAGCTCCCTAGGTAACATCTACATTGCTTGATTGAAGGCCTCAACAGCCTTTACCAAAGTTTGAATATCCTTAGGATATCTCTTTCCTCAGCATTTGAGATCTGCCTCTATCCCTAGGGAATCATGGTGAAAGAGGAGACCATTCTAGCTTCCTTAATCTCAAAATGTTACCTAGCATCATGGGAGTGGGTGTTCACAAATAGAGGCTCTTCCTATTAGTCTATAGTATGTTTGGGGCTGGGAATGTTACTTAGTTGGTAGAATGTGTGTCTAACATGCACACAAAGCCCTAGCTTCAGTTCGCAGCACCACATCAACATGGCACAGTAGTACATACCTGTAATCCCAGCACTTGTAAGTTAGAGACTGGAGGATTAGGAGTATGCATATGTATACCTGTATATAGACACATATGCAATTAAATAAATAAATGGAAGCAAGGTCATTGTTCTTGTTGTGAATATAGCCTGCCAGTCTGTGAGCTCAGAGCAGGGCTGCTTTAGTTGGTTTAGGGGTTTAGGATTTGTTTTGTTTCCTGAGCCCATTCTGGCCTTGAATTAACTGTGTGTATCCAAGGATGACAAACTCCTGACTGTCCTGCCTCCACTCTCAGCTGCTAGGATTACAGGGCTGTGCCTCCATGCTTGGCATAAGCTCCGTCACAGCAGCATCTTAAGAAGCTGGGTGTATGAGCGCTGGCTCTCTTCTCCCCCAGAAGAGCATTGTCCGAGGCTGCAGCAGCCAGAACAGACCAGTCTCCTTCCCTTAGCTTCCCACAGGAAACCATTCTCCAGAAGGCCCACTGCATCAGAGGCCACAGCACAGTGCCCAACACAGTACTGTACCCAGCACATGTATACATGTGTGCATCCAAAATAACTTCAACACATTTAACTAGAGTCTTTCCAGCCCTTTAAATATGTGCAGTATGAGAAAACAATCCATGAAAAAAATCAGCCTGGACCAAAAGTGGCATTTCCACAGGTGGGTAAACAGATCCTGCTGTGATCTCTGTAACCAAGGCTTCAGGGCTGCTAAGCAAGTGCCTTTACCTACTGCGTCATCCCACTTCCCCTTAATGTTGTCATCAAGTGAGTGTCCTTCACTGTCGAATGGGAAGATGGCCTTTCCCTTCTTTTCTCCAGTGCTCTACCCCGAGTGTATACCCAGCCTTTCCTTATTTCTTAACATTTAACTTTAAACATATTGTAACTCATCTGGACGTTTTTGTAACATGGTCTACTTGACAGAGGAAAAATTTAAATGTAGGACTATTTACAATGTACCAAGGTAATTAATTGTAAGGGATCTGGAAGGAATCTGATCTCAATGAAAATTAGACTCTCAGTCGGGTGAGAAGATGATCTGCCTCAATCTAGTTGTCATCTGCTCCTGCCCAGGGGTGTTTGCTGTGAATCAACGAGAACAGTGCTGTGTGTTTCAATTGTCCCCATAAAACACTCCTAAGCAGTGTTAGTTGTGGTAAGTGGCTGAGTGAGGTGGCCGCTGCCTAATCCCAGCACTCACAAGGCTAAGGCAGAAAAATAGTGAGTCCAAGCCTATCCTGAGTTGCATATTGAGTCTTCTCTCTCTCTCTCTCTCTCTCTCTCTCTCTCTCTCTCTCTCTCTATATATATATATATATATATATATATATATATATATATATATATATATACACACACACACATACATACACACACACACACAGAAAAGAAAAGAAAAGAAAAAAGGAAAAATAAAGTAGTGGTGGCATTTGTCTGTAATTTGGGGCAGGGTGATAGTGAGTCCCAAGCCAGCCTGTGCTGTAGAAATAGTTCAAGGCCAACCTGAACTACATTAGCAAGATCCAGTCTCAGAGCCCTAACAGACAGGTTCAGTAAGTTTCATGATGCAATGAATATTAAAAATCAGCTTTTCATACACCAATAACAAAATTGCTAAGAAAGACACCAGAAAAGCAATTTCCTAATGACTATAAAAAAAATTAAGGAAGTAAATGTTGACTTCATGAAGATTTTTTTTTTAATGATGTATTTTTATTTTATGTGCTTTGGTGTTTTGCCTGTATGTGTGTCTGTGTGAGGGTGTCGGATCTCCAAATCTGAATTTACAGACAGCTCTGAGCTGCCATGTGGGTGCTGAGAGTTGAACCTGGGTCCTCTGGAAGAGCAGTGAGTGCTCTTAACCACTGAGCCATCTCTCCAGCCCCTCATGAAGATTATTAAACTAATCAAAAGATATTGAAAAGGGAGCTGGGAGATGGTTCAGTTGGTAAAGTGCCTGCACCATAAGCAGAAAGACTCCAGCACTCACATGAAAGCTGGGTGTGGTGGTGCACATCTATACCATAGTGCCAGCGGAGCAGACAGGTGGATCCCTGGAGCTAGCTAACCAGCCATTCTAGCCAGTAAGTAATTTCTGAGTTCAATGAGAGAATCAGTCTCAATAAGAACAATAGAGAAAGACACCTCATGTCAACCTCTGAATTCCACAAGCGTGCATGCGCTCAAAGTACACACAAAAACTAAATAAATAAAATTGAAGAACTGAAGGACAGTACACATGTGAGCCTGAGGCAGGAGAATTGCCTCAAGTTCAAGGCCTGTCTAAGCTACAATCTTACTGATCTCCATTCAGGTCAGCCTGGACTCCATGGCAAGACCCTCTCCTAAAAAACAAACAAGCAAACAGGCACCACCATTGCTAAAATGGGGGTGTGTCCTGTGTTGGCAAAATTAATATAAAATATCCATACTATAAGTGATTTGTGGATTTGGGATAATTCCTATCCAGATGCCAATGACATTCTTCATAAGAGTAGAGAACTATCCTGTGTGTATTCATGACCTCCAGCAACAAAGGCAGCCTTGAGAAAGAAAGAAAGCAAAACTTGAGGCATTGTAGATTTTCCAAAGCTACAGTGAACTAGGCACGGTAGCACTCCTCAGAATCCAGGACTTGAAAGGTGAAGAAGGAAGGTCAGGAGTCAAAGATCATCCTTGACTGCATAGAGAATTGGAAGTCAGCTGAGTTACATGAGACCCAAAAATGACTTCCCCTGTAATCCCAGCATTTGGAAGATGTAAGCAGGATGATGAGGAATTCAAAGCCAGCTTTAGCTAGCCTGGACTATATAAGGCCCTATCTAAAAGGGTTTTGTTTTATTTCGTTTTGCCTACAAAGTAGTGGGTTTCATTATGACATTTTCATACAAATCATAACCAATTGTTACTATTAATCCTCCTTCCCCGTACCAATACTTTTTAATCTATTCTTTGTTTTTTGTTATTTGTTCATTGTTTTGTTTTGGAGGACAGGGTCTGATTATGCAGCTCTGGCTGTCCTGGAACTCACTTTATAGACGAGGCTGGCCTCGATCTCACAGAGATGTGCCTCTACCTCGCCAAGTGCTTGGATTAAAGGTGTGCGCCACTGTGCCCAACTCAAATGCTTTTTAAAAAAAAGCATTTTAACTTTTTGAGGCTGATACTAACAGTAACCCTATTTTATATATCAGGAGCCCAAAATCTTAGAGAAGCTCCACTTTCACACACAAGGAAATCAGAGGCTAAATAGCTGACCTGTGGTCCCACAGGTACATGGTAAAGGTGTGCTGTGAGGTTTGAAGGTAACAGGTGGTTCAAAGGCATCGGAACTAGGAGGGGCTTTCCAGTTGTATGTGTGCTGCTTGTCCTACCACAGCTAGCACCTGGCATGCAAAAATAAGTCCACCCTTCACATAATGGGCCATTGGTTTGCCCTTTCTAGCTCTGTGTCCCGAGACATGTGCTGTTCCTTATTTCCTCATATATATTAGTTATGATTCTCATGAGAGCATTATAAGGTATGCAAAATAAGCAAGTATGATAGATAGTACATGCTTGTAATCTTGGCACTTGGGAGGTGAGGCTGGAGGAACAAGTTGAAGCCTAGCCTAAAATACTATCTCAGAAGAAATATATTGTGGCCTGGCATGGTGATGCATACCTATAATCTCAGCACTCAAGAGACTAAGACAGTGTAATCACCATGTCTTTAAGGCTAGCCAGAGCTACATAATATAGTGAGACCTCATTTCAAAAATAAAATTTTAAAAAATAGCACTAGAGAGATGGCTCAGCAGTTCACACCACTTGCTGGTCTCAAAGCGGGTATATCAGATGGCTCACAACCACTCCAGTTCCAGAGGAAATGACTCCCTCTTCTGGCATTTTAGGCACCTGCACACATGTACATATAAGGAGGCAAACACATGCACATAAATTATTTTTTTTTAAATCCCAAGACATAGCTATTTTATCCTAAGTATTATAAGTATAAAGTAGTATAATTAATTGGTTTATGGTTGTGAAAAGATAAGCATTGGAAGGAAAAGTATTTAGCGACATTACATGCAACAGAGCCAGGGTTCCAGTCTGACCTCTTAGACCTGATTCACTGCTGGAGCCATATGGCAAAAAGCCACTGTGTCACTAGAGCAACCCTGGCTGTGAGGCAGGGTGTCTGAATCCCAATATAAAAAGACAGATTGACTTTTATAACAGCTGCACTCCTTAATTACTGTCATTGCAATCCTGAGGCGAGTGGGCCTTCCAAGAGATCTCTCAGTGAAGGGTGCCCTTAATGAAGCCACTAGGTAAAGCAAAGGTCACCTCTGTTCTGTGGTTCTTTATTGTTATAAGATCTGCTTATTTTGTTAAGGGTGGGGCACACACATGCTGTGGTACTCATGTAGATGTCAAAGGAGAGCTTGGAGGAGTCAGATCTGCCCTCCTACCTTGTGGGTCATTAGGATTGAACCCAGGTCATCAGGCTTGTATGCAAGCTTCTTTACCCACTAAGATATCTCAGCAGCTCATATTCTGTCCTTCTTTGTTTATTCAGTAACAGTCTAGTCTGGTGTTTGCTGGAACTAGGAATTGGGATTGCTTGATGAGACTAAGGAGGTACAGTGTTACAGTCTGTGCCTCCAGAGCACCCAGGACCTCTCAGCTCCACCCATCCGTCTTCAGAAGATCTTTTGCATGCTCTGTGCAAAGCAGCATTCCTCCAGTTCCTTCCTACTGGATAACTAACTCTTCGTTTTGATGTGTGTTTCAGCTGGGAAAGGCTACCCCTGCAAGACGTGTAAGATAGTGCTGAACTCCATAGAACAGTACCAAGCTCACGTCAGTGGCTTCAAACACAAGAACCAGTGAGTAACATCCTTTGAAGTTGAAGAGTCTTCAGCAGGAGTCTGGGGTTTCTCAGTCAGGTAGTTCCCTGCTTAAATGGAATACAAGAGCCTTTTCTCAGTCAACAGAAGGTAGATCAGTTAACAGGCAGTGTCCCCTGGGTTTCTTCCATCAGCTTTCCTCTGGCATGTGGATGGACTAGGCTGAAAGTTTCCGTAGAGACGTACAGATGACTTCTGAAAAGTGCCTGGATTTCTTGGCCTGTAGCAGCCTGAGTAGGGAAACATGATTTTCCCTTACTGCTCTGAGGCCCCCTTTTCAATCAGCAATTTGTGCAGTAGCTCCCTCTACAGCTTACTGTCAAATGTGGTAAAACACCCAAGTTCTGGCCACAGCAGACCCAGTCCCTGCTCTCACAACTTTACAGTCTGATAGCAAGTACAAAGCAGATAATCTGCCAATAAAAATGGTGGTGTGGGTGTGATAGTGCACACCTGTAACCCCAGCACTTAGGAGGTCAAGATTCTCCTCAAATACTAGCAAACTCAGCCTGAGATGCATGAGATCCTGTCGCAAAGGGGCTATGACAGCCCTCACAAGGGAATTAGTGAGTGCCAACCTTGTTCTCAGTGTTCCAACACACTTGAGCAGCTCAGTATCGGGCGTTGTCCATAGACAACCTGGAGCCAGCCAGAACTTCGGAGCTACTCACACTTGAAATTGGTAGTGTATCCACACACAGTGACATGCCCCTGCAGTCCCAGGATTTGGGAAGCTGAAGAGAAAGATTGAGAATGCGAAGCCAGCATGGGCTACCTAGCAAGACCCAGGCCAGCCTGGACAAACTGAAGTGCTGCAGCTCTGAAGGGAAAGGTGTCCCCAGGGTGGGGAACGAAGGAATACCACAGAGTCACACCACACAGCAAACCTCACGTGAGAGATTTATCGGGAGGGGAAAACCCAGGAGGGCAGCTGCCTCTGCTCAGGCGAGAAGCAGCAGAGGACTGAGCAGCAGTCAGGGTTTATGTAGTGTTTCTTGGGGGCGGGGTGGGGACCTAGGGGGTGGTGCTTTCCAGGTGAGATTTCCAGAGTGGAGATTGGTGGGATTTCAAGTCCTGAGCTTGGGCTTTTACTCTGTAGAGCGGGGGCTGGGTCCAGCATTAGGGCAGTTGGAGTGTTCTGTGGGTGGAATCTGACATTTGGGGGTCCTCGGTGTGCTTGCCTCCAGGAGCTCACAGAGTTGCTTCCTTGTGTAGCCCAGGCCATCCTGGAACTTGGTCTGGAGACCAGGAAGAAAGGGAAGATGGCTGGTACTGGTTTTGGTTTTTGCTTGTTTACTGTTGTGACCTTGGATAATTTCAGTCTCTACTATTTTTGTGAAACTACAGCTATTGAACAATTGAGTTTCATTCAATCCTCAGGGAGGGCTCCAGTAGAGCACCTCCTTCCCCTAGCATCAGTTAGGTGGAGTGACTGCCTGGGTCAGTTAAACATCCTGGTGGCTGCCAACCGTTCATTTTGCTCTCCTACCGCCACAGGGAGCTCAGTAGCCTGCCTCACTTAACAAGGCTCGGTACGGGTCCGAGGCGACATGCCAAGTGTCACTGTCAGTAAGTTTGCTGTGAAGATCAGTTTTCTTGCTGGGCGGTGGTGGCACACACCTTTGATTCCAGCAGTTGGGAGGCAGAGGCAGGTGGATTTCTGTGAGCCCAAGGCCAGCCTGGTCTCCAGAGCAAGTTCCAGGATGGCCGGGGATACACAGAGAAATCCTGTCTTGAAAAAAACATTGAATTTTTTTTCTTTTTTTATTATATTTTCACTTGTGAGCACACTATAAGAAGGTATCCAGCGGCCGGAAAGGGGGCCGCCCTCTCGCCCGTCATGTTGCACGCACGTTCGTGTGGAACCTGAAAAAAAAAATTAAAAAAAAAAAAAAAGAAGGTATCCAGTCCCCTGGAATTTGAGTTACAGTCATTGGTGAGCCCACCAGATGTGGGTCTTCTGTGAGAGCAGTACATGTGCTTACACACACACACACACACACACACACACACACACACACACACACACGGAAGGAATTATGTTTGTTGGAAAGTAAATGCAGCTCAAGATCATCATATTAAGCAAAACAAGCCAAACTCAGGGACAAACATAAGAAATCATGTTTTCTATCCTTTGTGGATCCTAAATCTCACAGATTTCTAAAGGAACATTTTAAGCCTGCTGTTTAAGCTTTCTGAAGTTCAGCTTCATACATAAAATGAGGGTGCTGCTCTTTGCCATGCAGAATTGACATGAGGTTGAAATGGGATAATAGCCTAGCATTCAGTGGCCCTCAGTAAAAGGAAAGCCCCCTGCTCATTGTCCCAACATGAGGAGAGCCACACTACCATTAGAGCAGCTACAGAGCATACTGTCACAGGCATGCCACACACTCACCCTGTGCCTTTGTTCTTCTCAAATTACAGGTCACCCAGAACAGTGGTGTCACCCGTGAGCCGGATGCCAGTGCAAACGCAGCCCACTCCAAAGGACTCAAGTGTGGTGGGAGACTAGAGAAGATGTTTCTGCCTGCTTAGCCTTGTTGGGACAGCCACAAGCCAGTTCCCGGTGACTGTGGTTAGCCCTTGGCTCCCTCTTCCTCCTTTCTAATAGCAGAAGAATATGGAGGCATGAGGCCAAATTGGGCTGCAGACAGCCTCTGACTGGGCCAGGACAAAGCGTCTCCTGTCCTCCTCTTTAGTGTGGTCCTACAGGTCATGGGAGAGGAGACGGGGCTCTTGAGAAGACCTGAGGTGGTGGTTTAAAGGTTAGCCTTCCTGGCCCCTCTGGGCGTATGTCCTGCAGTCCCAGTGTCTGTCCTCTCAAGGTCAGTCTGGAACAAGTTCCTGCAGATGAAGGAGAGCACCATCTCTGGGCTCCAGGAGTGCCTGGGAAATGGCCACTTTCCTGAAGACTTTGCAGGGCAGCTGATACAGTAGACTGGAGTGGAGCTAATGTGTCACTCCCCCCTCAGATGTGCAGACTTGCCTGGTGTAGACCCTGCCGACTGTGAAGTCTCCTGGAACACACACACACACACACACACACACACACACACACACACACACACACACACGTCCTGACGGCACTGCCATCTCTGCTGCCATCTCTCCAGTTCCCAAATGGTGCTAGTGGGCATCTGTAGTAGCTAGGAGCTTGAGGAGACCTGAGTGCCCAGTGGGATCATGGGAAGCACCAAAGGAGGCCTTTGTCCTTTATCAGAGATGCTCTGACCCAGGGTTATGTGAGAGAGTCTCCCACCTGCTATGTTCCTGGATAATTCTGTGCCCTTAAAGGCACACTGCCTCCCGCCAGCCTACTGAAAGGCTCCTTGGTATTAGTTCTGTGCCCTTGTGTAGTAGACTGTCCCACCCAGGTTGCTGTGGTGCTATCCTTCCCCTGTCATCCTCGAGGAGATTTGGGGGACCCAGGAAGGAGGACTGGAGAACTGGTGTGAGGAAAGAGCCCCAAGCCCTGAACTGAGAGTTTCCTACTGCTCTTCTGTGACCTCAGAATCCACTAGGAGTGGATTTTTTCACATAACTGTGGAGTAAGGATTCTAGAAAGTATCCCTAAGGCTCCTTCCTTGTCATGGAGATAAAAAAGGTTCACTTGTTAATGCAATTGGGTGTCGTATAGGAATGGGGGCTGGGCTTAAACTTAAACCTTTGGCCACTCAACCATCCAAATAATTTCTTCTGTGAGCCAGGCTGTAACTTCAGATCGAGGGTTTATAGCCAGCCATGTTGATACTGCTATAATGTCTCCCACACAATCAGAACCCCCAGGGCCCTCAGTAATGATCTTACCCCAGGAAAAGTCTCCCTGGTGCCTAAATCCAGCCGGGTTCGTTGACACAGCCACCTTCATCTTTCACATAGGCCTCTTAGGTCTTGAGAGAATCTAAGCTTTGGAATCTGATTTATTCTTGAAACAGTCATTCTAGCTACTGAGTAGAGGACTGCAGGAGGCCAATGTGAAAGCTGAATCTTTTTTTTTTTTTTTGGTTTTTCGAGACAGGGTTTCTCTGTGTAGCTTTGCGCTTTTCCTGGAACTCACTTGGTAGCCCAGGCTGGCCTCGAACTCACGGAGATCCACCTGGCTCTGCCTCCCGAGTGCTGGGATTAAAGGCGTGCGCCACCACCGCCCGGCGTGAAAGCTGAATCTTTAAGGCTGTCTGTCTCCAGGGTCATCCCTACAGGGTAGATCTCTACCAACCTCATGTCCAGGATGCTGTGTCTTAAATTCGGGACATATGAGTGGTTAAAGACAGGTGTCCTTTTCCCGTTCAGATTAAAGAGCTAGAGGAGTTTTCACAGAGCTTCTCATAGGCTTTCTGGTCCTTGGGAGAGCCTTTTCTGTGATTTAGAAATGACGGGAAGGAGTGCTATGCCTTAGAAACTGATGTAGATTGGCCAGACCAAGCAGTCTCAGCCCCAGTCCCTGCAGCTTACGGTTCTGGGCACCTGCCCCTAGCCAGCTACGAGAAGCTCTTCTTGGCTCCTAGACTAGGTTCTCAGCTTTCCACTTCCTGACTATAGGCCACCTCAACAGTTTTCCTAGAATTCTATGCAGCCCAGTGTGTCAGAATTAGTCAAGATTACTAGGTAAGGAAGTGAAGGGTAAGGTCACAAATGGGCCGACCAGCCATGAGCCCTCATTTTGTGAGACCTCTTTGTCTAGATGCAGGCAGGAGTCTCTACCAGCCACGTGTCCAGCACCACTGGTGTGGATCCCTGGAAGGAGCCGGCTCTTGCCCTCTGGGGGTGCATGGGAATGCCCAGGGTGCGAGCACTACAAGCCTGGAATGTGAACAGGCTGAGAAATGAACATCTGGTCTATATATTTTGAGGTTTTATTTTCTAGTTTGTTTCATTTATCCAGGCTGGTCTCAAACTTGTCATGTAGAAGACTAGCCTTGAACTGCTGATCCTCCTGCCTCTACCTCCCTAGATCTGGAATGTGCCCCTACATCCAATTTCATCCATTTTATTGTGTATATGAGAAGTTTGTTTTGTTTTTGTTTTTGTTTTTGGAGAGGGGGACAGGGTGTCATGTAGTGCAGACTGTCCTAGAACTTGATCTGTAGACCAGGCTGGCCTCAAACTCAGAGATCCGCCTGTCTCTGCCTCCCTAGTCCTGGGATTAAAGGTGTGTGCCACCACCGCCTGGTGAGAAGTTCGTTGTTGTTTTTTTTTTAATGCTGTCTAGTAATCCTTTATTTGAGCTGAGCCTTTCTACTGTTGAAGGTTGTTTCTCCCTGAGGATCATCCCAAATAAAGCTGCTGTCATTCGGTGTGCGCTCCTTCACTCACAAGGGGGATGATGGGATACACAGTTTTTAGCCACAGTGGTTCTGATGTTCCCCTGTTCAGTATGTAAAGGCCCCAGTGGTCCCATTTCTTGTCTGTGCTAATTGTTATCAGTCTTTAAAGTTGGATTTTCTGATGGCAACCAGAAATGTGGGCTCAGGGCCCAGTCTTCTAGTATAGGGCACTCTACTTTCAACATTAAAAAAAAAAAAAAAAAAAAAGTCTGCGTAGCTCTAGCTGTTCTGGAATTTGTGTAGACCAGACTGGCCTTGAACTGACAGATATCCACCTGCCTCTGCTTCCTGAGTGCTGAGATTTAAAAGCCTGAGTCACCATAGACAGCCTGTTTTCAGCATTCTTTGTAAGACCATATGTGGGATTCAGTAGCCTGGAATGATGTCAGGTATCAGTGCACAGGTCCACACACAGCAGGCAAGCATCAGAGAGGGCTTCCCCATGGTTCTAGTGACCCAGGAAGATCTCACATAGGCATGGGCCCTGGAGAGGTAGTGTAGAGCAATTCAGAGAACTCAAGCTCTGGATTCGGGCAGCCAGGGCTCAGATGCCAGGTCTGCCCCCATAAAGCTCTGTGATCTTGGTTAATTAGACCTCATTCCACCCCCCAATATGAAACAGTACCTACCTCAGAGCCTCTGCCTGTGCCAAGCCTGAACTATAGAGCAAGCCCATACATCGCTTTTTAGCCCTGTCCAGGTCACTGTCCATAAATGCTTTAAGTCTAGAAACATCAAAACCATTATGAAAATGGGCCAGCTTTAGCATGCGGTGACCCATGCTGGCCACTAGGTGGAAGGCACTCATTTTTTTGCTGGGCAGGGTACACCAACCCCAGGACCTTAGTGCTTGATTTAACGCCAAAGAGAATAGGACAGTCTTCTCTTAAGTTTCTGTGTTTGATATTTTACTTAACCCTCAATACAACTGAGAAAAGAGTTCCACAGGAAACTGAGCCATGTCTCAGGCCATCTTACACAACCAAGCAGCCTTGGAAAGACCTGGCCCCATGCTCCCTATTTTCTTTTTAACATTTTTTACTATTTTTATGGTTGCTTGGGTACCTATGGAGGCCAGAGGACAACTTGTAGGACCCCCTCCTCCTCCCGTGAGATTCAGAGATCAAGCTCAGGTTAGTGGCTATCTCTGACCAGCTCCCAATTCTTTCTTTACACAAGCTGCCATCTGCAGCTCCAAGGCTACCTTGCCTTCCACCATCACACTTCTCTTGAAAGGCTGCACAATTAGTCACCTGCCTACGAGTCTCCTGGTGTTGACTGGCTTGGGATCCTTTCTTACTTTAGTTTATGACAGGGTCTCCTGTAACCTGGGCTGACCTCCAACCCTTTATCTACATAAAGGGTAACTTTAAACTCCTGCTGTCACTACCTCCCAAATGCTGGGATAATGGACATGTGCCACCACACTCTTTATATTTTGTTTCGTTTGTTTTTATTTTTTGTTTTATTTGAGACAGTATCACTATGTAGCCCATGTTGACGTCAATCTCAACAGCAGTCCTCCTGCCTCAGCCTCCCAAGTACTGGAATTCCAGTACTGAGCCACCACACAGGTTTCCATATCCTTTTGTTCTTTTATCCAGGGTGCATTTCTGCTTCATTCTTACACCCTATAGTCCAGGGGAGGAGCTCCCACTCTATTCCAGAGAGTGAGCCTGTAACCCAGCCTAGGCGATCAGAACATAAATTTGGAGCTGTTAAACCAACACAAAAGGAACCAGCTAAGAAGTGAGAAGAAATATTTCTGATGAGTCCCCTATCTAGCCATGCTCAAAACTAATAGCCCAGAACGTTCTAATTGTGACTTTTCCTTGAATCTATTTGCTGTATTTACTTCCTATTACTTTCAATGAAGAGTTCTACCTAGGAGATAGGGACACACCTCAGAGATGTAGCACTTACCTGTTTTGTGGGAGATGCTCTGGCTTCACACCATGCACCTGGGGACAGGAGTAAGGGGCAAGGTGGGGGAAGGAGAAGGAAAAGGAGGAAGAGAAGAAGGGTGCTTGGGAGAAGGCAGATGATGGCCTAATACAGCTGCTCTTGTCAGCCTGAAGACCTCTACTGTGCTTAAATATAAAAATAGCATTGGCCGGGCGGTGGTGGCGCACGCCTTTAGTCCCAGCACTCAGGAGGCAGAGCCAGGCGGATCTCTGTGAGTTCGAGGCCAGCCTGGGCTACCAAGTGAGTTCCAGGAAAGGCGCAAAGCTACACAGAGAAACCTTGTCTCGAAAAACCAAAAAAAAAAAAAAAAAAAAAGCATTGGCCCCCAAGGCTAACTTGGCTGCTCTTCTGTGTGCCCAGATGCCTTGTGTTCCCTTTAAGTACTGTCCTTAATACACTGTGTCAGGATGATCTGTTCAATGACGTTTGGGGGTTTTGTTGTTTTGTGTTGTTTTGTTTTTGAGACAGTTTCTCCCTATGTAACCCAGGATGGTCTGGACCTCATGATCCTTTGGCCTCAGGCTCCCAAGTGCTAGGATTATAAGTGTACACCACCACAGTTGGCTCCTAGAAGCTGCTCCCTATGGGCAAAAATTGGGTCTTACCACACTGGATCCCTGGTGCATGATGTTTTCCTGGGTGGGGGTGGGAGGGGCAATTGTTAGGGGTTTTTGTTTGGGGGTTTTTGTTTGTTCAGCTTTTTGAGACAGTCACTATGTGACTAGACTGTCCTCGACCCCATAGAGATCCGCCTGCCTCTCTCTGCCTCCTAAGTGCTGGGATTAAAGGTGTGCACCTTGTTTTGTTTTGTTTTGCAGTACTGGGAATTAAAGCCAGGAACTCCAGCATACAAAGCAAGTGCTCCACCATTGAGCCACTTCCCCAGCCAGAGTCAAGACTTCTTAAAGGAGAGGAAACACAAGTGGCTGCAAAGGTCAAAGGAGCCAGGCTTCAGGGGAGGGTAGAGTTGATGAAGGGACCTAAAAGAGGTGGGTGGTTTCAATGATGACTTCCCATGGTGCACTGCAGCTTTGTCAGCGGTCCTATATAGATGGGAAGACCTTTCCCCAATCCCTAGGATGTTGGCTGGCCTTATGATTGGCTTTGATTGGAGGATATATTGTCATGACTGTTAGCATTACTAAGGACTGTACTGGCCTGTCCTTAGGGTCCTGACAGGATACATCCTCAGCTGCAGCCAAGAGAACACCCCCTGTGCACATTCACTATGTTCCCTTAAAAAGGTGGGCCTTGCCCACCTCCTATCTCTTTCTCTTCCACCATTCTTGTCCCCAGGGACCCTTCTCTGCCCCTTCTCTTCCTCTTCTTCTCTCCTCAGCTCTCATCTCCCCAATAAACACTCCACATGAATTCTGTTGTGTGGCGTGACTTTCTGGGGCCCCTTGGCTCCAACCTGCCAAGTTGCCACCTTTCACCAGTTTTAAATAAATTATAACAATGACATTGTGTAACTTCCAAGGCTGGGATGTAAGAGTCCTTGCAGCCTCCCTCCCTGCCACAGTGAAAGAGTCTGGGTTGAGACGTAGGAGAGTGAGCAATCACATGAGGAAGCCCCAGCCAGTTTCATACAATGGCATTTTATCTGTGTTTGTTTGTGTTTTGTTTTTTTTATGGTATTACGGATTGAACCTGGGCCTTGTTGATGCTAGGCAAATGCTTTACCACTGAATTAATAACCCTAGCCCAAGGAGGTCATCTTGGATTCTCAGCACAGACAATCCACAGTATAAGCAACCCTGATACAATCCCAGAACTATCAAGCTGAGCCTAGCTAACCCATACAATTGCAAATGAAACAAAATTGTCTAAAGTCACTATCTCAGTCAGGGTTTCTTTTGCTGTGATAAAACACTGTGACCAAAAGCAACTTGAGGAGGAAAGGATTTATTTTATCTTGCATTTCCAGGTAACAATGAAGGAGGTCAGGGCAGGAACTCAAGTAGGGCAAGAGTCTGGAGGCAGGAACTAAAGCAGAAGCCATGGAGGAGTGCTGCTTACTGGCTTGCTCTCATGACTTACTCAGCCTGCTTTCTTATAGAACCCAGGGCCACCAGCCCTGAGGTGGCACCACCCACAAAGGGCTGGGTCCTCCCCCATCAATCACTACAGCCTAATATTATGGAGGCATTTTTTAGAGGGGATGGAGTTCAAGACAGGATTTCTCTGTATAGCCCTGGCTGTCCTAGAACTCACTCCGTAGACCAGGCTGGCTTCAAACTCACAGAGATCCACCTGCCTCTGCCTCCCGAGTGCTGGGGTTAAAGGTGTGTGCCCCCACCACTCTGCTAGGAGCCAGTTTCTTAATTGAGGTTTCCTACTCTCAGATGACCTTGGCTTATGTCAAGTTGACATAAAACTAGCCAGTGTAGTCACTAAGTTTGGGAATGGCTTATTATTAATGAGGGCTCAAGCATCCACAGGTAAAGCAAGCTTCAACTATTTACCTTTCTTCCTACAGTAGGATTTTCCTTGAAGAGCACCACCCTCAGTTTATGTGGTCTGTAGAAGGATGGCCATGGGAAAGTATTTCTAAGTGAGAAGGTCTTGGGCCTAGAGCTGCTAGAGGCTCTTTGCCACATTTCTGGAGTTCCTGCCTGGTGCCCAGTAGCAGAGCATAAGGAAGAAAACAGAACAGAAAATGAGTCTGTGCAGCGGCAGAAAGTGTAGGTTAAGACAGGGTCTCATTATTCAGGCCTGGTTGGCCTGGAACTCTTATGTAGACCTGCTTCAAACTTGTGATAATCCTCCTGCCTCTACTTCTTGAGTGTTGTGTGCAGCACTACACCCAACCAGAGAATGATCTGGACCACACTGTTGGGTTCCTGGAATGCAGCCGTTCTGGAAACCTGAGCCACAGCTGGACACTAAAACTCCTGGGCCAATGCTTTCACTGTTTGTTGGGGGCAGGTGTGAGTTGGAGCATCTGTTACTTGCAACTGAGAATTTGATAGGGATTTAGCAGCTTCAGGGGTGGCATAAAGGAGGAAGGTGTAAGGAGTGTAGAAAGGAGAATTTCTTTTACCTCAGCCCCTACTGTATGCCAAGGTCCTGAAAAAGGACCTCAAAGTCCCATGGCTACAACTGTGATAAAGTGCGACAAATAAAAGTCCCAGTGTAACCAGAGTGTGTGACAGAAGACAAGCTCACTCTGGGGTGGGACAGGCTAAGTCTCCCTGAGGAATTAACTTCCTTTTTCTGAGGATATGAATCAAACCCAAGGCCTTGTGCATGTAGGCCTCTGTTCTGACACTGAGCTATGTTCCAGCCCAGGAAGTGGCATTTAAGCTGGTGCTGGGATGTAGCACAGTTGGTAGACAGCTGACCGAGCACAAACAAGGCCCTGGGTTCAGTCACCAGTATCACATAAACCAGGCATGGAGGCACAAACCTGTAATGCCAACATTTGGAAGGCAGAGGCAGAAAAATTGGAAAACCAAAGTTATCCTCAGACACATAGTGAATATGAGGCCAGGTTGGGCTTTGTCCCTTGTCTCAAAATATAAAGCAAAATGAAACAAAGTAAAATAAGTTACAGCAAACTGGACCATGCATGACTGTATATGCCTTTAATCCCAGCACGCAGGAGGCTGAGACAGGACAATCATGAGTTTAAGGCCAGCCTGAAGTAGTTAGTGAGACCCCTATCTCAAATTAATTAATTAAGCAGGGATACACTGGGGTCACTTCCCACACATAGGCCCTGGCTCCATTCTCAATACAGCAAACAGGGTTGGAGAGCTAAATTTAGGGATTAATCAGTACATGAGTGGTAGACAGGGAAAGAGGACAGGGAAATTCCAGACAGACGGAACAGCACTTGCCAAGGTCCTCAGGCAAGAAAGTGCTTGTCTCCTTGGGAAGCAGAACGTGCTACCAGATAAAGAGAGGCTCCTGGGAACCAAGTCCCTCGGGACGCATCCGCCAAGACTCGGCATGTAAAAGCTCTTGCTACATGAGCTTGATGGCCTAAGTTTAGACTCTGGAATCCATGTAAAAGCCTAAAGAAGTAGCCGAAGGCCTGACACCCAGAACTGTCCTCAGACCTTCACACATGCCATCACACATGCACACAGCTCAACATAAATAAATACATTGTTAGAAGACAAAAGCAGCCGGGCAGTGGTGGTGCACACCTTTAATCTCAGCACTCAGGAGGCAAAGGCAGGTGGATCTCTGTGAGTTCAAGGCCAGCCTGGTCTACAAAGCGAGTTCCAGGAAAGGTGCAAAGCTACACAGAGAAACCTTGTCTCAAAAAATAAAAACAAAAACAAAAAAACTGTCCCAGCTTGCCTTGTTGACTCTCACATCCCCTCATGGCAGGGTGGGAGGTGTCACAAGACCCTCACCCGGTATCCATCCACTCCCTACTACCCATTGCTTGCGACTCAGCTTTAACTGCATGTGGTCTAGAGTATCGGCAAGAAAACGAGGGGAGGGGGTCCATCCATGCAGCTAGGGGACTGCCTTCATCCCTGCTGCCTAGACTTCCTGCTGTGGTCGTTTTGGGGAGAAGCACTCACAATTGTATGTAGTCCCTCACCAATGCTCAGTAAGGAAGTCCAACAAACTCATCTGTTCCCCAGAGTGAACTTTGGTTTATTGTGCCTCAATTTGTCTTTGGGACCTTAGAAAGAAGGGGAAGTATTGTTTACATCTCCCTCTGCAAAGGAATCTTAGAAACACTTCACATCACCAGGCAGTGGTGGCACACGCCTTTAATCCCAGCACTCGGGGGGCAGAGGCAGGTGGGTCTCTGTGAGTTTGAGGCCAGCCTGGTCTATACAGTAAGCTCCAGAACAGCCTGGGCTACACAGAGAAACCCTGTCTTGAAGAAGAAAAAGAAAGAAAGAGAGAAAGAAAGAAAGAGAAAGACAGACAGACAGAAAGAGAGAGAAAGAAAGAGAGAAAGATGGACAGAAAGAGAAAGAAAGAAAGAAAGAAAGAAAGAGAGAGAGAGAGAGAGAGAGAGAAAGAAAGAAAGAAAGAAAGAAAGAAAGAAAGAAAGAAAGAAAGAAAACAAAGAAAAACAAAGAAAGAAAGACAGGAAGGAAGGAAGGAAGGAAGGAAGGAAGGAAGGAAGGAAGGAAGGAAGGAAGGAAGGAAGGAAGAGATGTAACACAGAACAGCCCCAGGATGGACAGCTCCGCCCCTACCAATATGCTATGCATGCCCCCCCACCCCTACCCCAGGCCAGACATTGGTTAAGATATGTGGCCTCACTTCCCTGTGCCCAGGAGCTCATTTTTGTTACCATGGGATCCACCAGGGGATGTTCCTTCTAGGTCTTCCTAGCCCTGCTCCCAGCATCACTGGCTTTCTGGATTGGATGCTGTCCACTGGCAGAACATTGAAAGGTGAACTCTGCCACAAGGAGTGCTCTTCAAACCTAGAAGAGGGCTTAGACAACACACACCCCGCTATAGGTTGCTATGAGCTTGGGAAAGAATGGGCCTTACGGAAGTTAAAGATGATGTCCACATACTAGCCTTTCCTTCCTTCTCTCCTCTCTCCCTCCCTCCCTCCCTCCTTCCTTCTTTCTTCCTTCTTCCTCCCTCTTTTCTTCCCCCCTCCCTCCCCCTTTCCTTCCTTTTCTCTGAGATGGTAGCCCAGACTGGCAGATTAGCCTAATTCATGAGAAGCCCCCTTTCTCAGCCTCCCCGGTACTCACCTCTTGGGGAGCGAGCCATGGTGCCTAGTTGCTTGGCTTTTATTTTCTTTTGGGGGCATGCTGGGGCTCCAGCTCAGGGCTCAGCTACATCCTGGCTCTCACAATTTTTTTTTATGTCCTTCTTTTCAAGATGTCAGATTTAATCTCCACCTTGCAATGGTTGAGTCACTTCTTTATATATATAAAATTTTCATTTTTTCGAGACAGGGTTTCTCTGTGTAGTTTTTTGTTTGTTTTTTGTTTTTTTTAGGGGGGGGTTGTTTGTTTGTTTTTAAAGATTTATTTATTATGTATACAATATTCTGTTTTCATGTATCCCTGAAGGCCAGAAGAGGGCGCCAGATCTCATTACAGATGGTTGTGAGCCACCATGTGGTTGCTGGGAATTGAACTCAGGACCTCTGGAAGAACCTCTGAGCCATCTCTCCAGCCCTGGGGTTTTTTTGGGGTTTTTTTTTGTTTTGTTTTGTTTTTGTTTGTTTGTTTTTGCCTGTCCTGGATCTCGCTCTGTAGACCAGGCTGGCCTCGAACTCACAGAGATCCGTCTGGCTCTGCCTCCCTAGTGCTGGGATTAAAGGCGTGCGCCACCACCGCCCGGCGGTTGAGTCACTTCTAACAAATAGAATATGGCAGAATGACCAGACTGCTTGGGGTGGACAGAACAAGGACCCAGAGATAAGAGCATCTGTTGTTCTTCTAGAGGACTTGAGTTTGGTTCCAGCACCCACATGGTGGCTCATAACCATCTGCAACTTCAAATCCCAAGTTCCCAGGGAACTGACAACTTCTGACTTCCCCAGGCACACACATGATGCACATACAAACATATGGACCAAACACTCATATAGATAAAAATAAAATAATTATATTGAATAACTTATATTTTAAATGGCCAGAGTGATTTCTGAAGTGTGTACTAGCAGATGTTGCAGCAGCCACCTTCTCTCTCAGACTTCTGACTCAGCATAGTCAGAGTCAGAAGAGTGCAGTGAGGACCCTCAAGTGGCCAATGGAAAAGCTCTCAGCCCAAAATAGGAGATCTCCTACCAATAACTAAGATTCTTGCCAGGTGGTGGTGGCACACGCCTTTAATCACAGCATTTGGGAGGCAGAGGCAGGCAGTTCTCCATGAGTTTGAGGCTAACCTGGTTTACAGAGCTAGTTCCAGGACAGCCAGGACTCCACAGAGAGACCCAGTCTGGAAGAGAGGGACTCTTAGTGGCGTTAGGCTCCAGTCATCCTCCTACTAGCCCATCGGTTCATTTTCTTGTAAAAATCCAGTTTTAACAATGAATACCAGAAGTCAGTTTGGCAAGAATACCCTACCTCAGGGTCTGATCACCCTTGACATCTGACTTGGCTCCCATGCTCCACCCACCCTCTATGCACTTGCTCGCTACCCACCCGGCCCCTGGAGTCTCTTCAACATGGAGTGTCTGCTGCAAGAATCATGCTAGTTGGGCAGAATCCCCCTTATCCCTGATGTCTCCTCTTAGTCGTTTTCCGCCCACTGAGCCCACAGGCTCCTTGGTTCTAAGACCTCACTTGTCCATGCTGCATTTAGAGTTTCCCCATCTCTGTCCCCGACTAAAAGATCCAGGACAGTAGCAGCCCCTGTCCCTATTACAATTGTCCTAAATAAGCTCTTCCTCATTAATCTGTACCAAATATATCCGCCTTGGGTTTTATTTTGTTGATTGATTTGGTTGGGTTTTGTTTGTTTATTAGGTGTTATTTTGCTTTGTTTTGAGACACAGTCTCATGCAGCCTAGGCTGGTCCCAGCTTCACATCTGGGAGATAGAGACAGAAGGATCAGAAATTCAAGGTCATCTTCCAGTACTGTGCTCAAGGCCAACCTGGGCTACATGAGACCCCTTCTAAAAAAGAAAAAGGTGCTGTGGGTAAAGCCGTTTCCTCTTCCTTTTCTTCTTCCGCCCAAACACACGTCACCGTGAGCTCGTCACTCTGGAGTGCATAGCCCTTCACTGCCTCTGCAGCTGTCTCCTGACCAGTCTGCAGATATCCCAGTGACACCTTGTTTCCCAGCTACAGGACACCCTAGCCAAGCCCTCCAGCACCCATCCGAGGGGTTCACACCCTAGAGCCTCCGCACCTGCTGCTCCTCTGCCCAGCAGTGTCCTTCCTCTGGCGTGCCTGCCTCTCTTTCCAGATGTCTCACCAGATACCAGCAGTTCAACATCCTGAACTTTCCTCAGATGTTCCCGCTTCAGCCTCCTGACTATACATTTGTGCCCAGGTTTCTCTCTCAAAACAGCCCCTCAGTTCTTTGCTGTTACCCTAGTCCTCCTGTACTTCCAGTCAGTCCATGGGAGTCTGTGTGACTTCTCCTTGTCTGTTTCGGAGTACATGCACCCCAAACCAGCCAGGTGTGGTGGCTCCGACCTGTAATCCCAGCACTCAGGAGGCTAGCCTGGATCGCGCAGTAAGTTCCAAGCCAGTCTGGACTATAGAGTGAGAACCTACCTTTTAAAAAAGGGAGGATGCCTGGAGAGATGGTTCTGCAGTTAAGAGCACTTGCTGGGTTCAATTCCTAGCACCCACATGACCATCAACCATCTGTAACTCTAGTTCCAGAGGATCCTATGCCCTCTCCTGGCCTCCCTGGCACTGGGCATGCATATGGTACACATATGTACATGCAAGCAAAAACACCCATAAACATAAATAAATCTTGTTTGTGTTTGTTTTGTTTTTTGAGACAGTGTCTCACCATGGAACCCTGGCCTGGGGCTCATTTTATAGACCAATTTGGCCTGGAACTCACAGAGATCCTCCTGTCTCTGCCTCTCAAGTGCTAGGATTAAAGGCATGCACCACCACATCTGGATAAAACTTTAAAAGAAGTAAATAAATAAATAGAGGCAGCAGGATGGCTCAGAGGATAAAGGCACCGGCTGCCAAGCCTGATGACTGACCTGTGTTCAATCCCCAGAACCCACATAAAGGTGGAAGGAGAGAATGGACTCCACAGAGGTGACCTCTGATCCCCACACACATGTTGTAGCACAAGTCCTCCAAAGATAATAAATTTAATATAACTTATAAAGGAATCTTCTATCTCTCGGGCTATTGTGATTTACTTAGAAATGAGCATAAGCATAAACCCCAAGCATGGGAACCATCTGGGTTCTGCACTGGGACTAATTAAGACTCCCTGGGGAACTGCAAATGTGGACGCCTTGAGCTGCTTAAGAGAGTTGCCTATGAGGAAGCCAGCACAAAAACAGAAGGGCAAAGAGACGGTGTGTGCCTGGATTCAGCCATATCTGAAACAAAAAATTACCTCTCTCTCTCTCTCTCTCTCTCTCTCTCTCTCTCTCTCTCTCTCATTTGGGTTTTAGTTTCTCTCTTTTTTTAAATAGGCTTGGCTGACTGGAACTCACTATGTATAGCAGGCTGGGCTCAAACATGTGGGAGACCTTCCATCCCCATTCTGCTGGGACGACAGACGTTTACCACCACAACCAGCTTGGCAAGTAGACAAGGCTGACTGAGAATTTGCCGCAATCATCCTGCTTCTGCCTCTCAAGTTAAGGATCACAGGCTCACGGGCATGTGCCACTTTGTTGCTTCCTTAAAGTCTTTCAAAGTCCCTCTTGGTCACAGAGCCTTGCCTACATTTCTGGACAACTGTTGGGTCTAAAGTGGCTGTGTCAGCACTGACCATGCTTTGCTGAGCGTGTGTCAGCATCGATCTTGTGCCTTTCACATCAATCATTACATTGAATCATCAGGAAAGCACCACACTTCACAGGAAGTCAAACAGGCTTGGAATGACATCTCCATGGTCCCAAAACCAGTTCGTTTTCAGATGCAACCTTAAACAACCACTCAATTGCTATCGCTGGCCGTGTGTTCTGACCATTGAACTGAACCTCCTGAAGCCTGCATGAACAGGAGAAAACAGGGTATAAAGAGAGGGTGGAAGGGCTGGAGAAATTACTCAGTGGTTAGGAGTGTGTACTGCTCTTGCAGAGGACCGGAGTTCAATTCCTAACACCATGTTGGGTGGCTCATAATTGCCTGTAGCTCCAGCTCCAAAGGATCCAAGAACATCTGCAAACATGCACATGCACACACAAAAATAATAAAAATAGTCTTAAAATAATAAAAGAGTCTGGAGGGGGGCGAGAGAGGATGGCTTAGCAGTTAAGAACACACGTTGTTCTTACAGAAGACCTGAGTTTAGTTCCCAGCACTCAAAACTGCCCGACTCCAGTTCCAGGGGATCTGACACCCTCTTCTAAACTCTGTGGACACTTGCTCTCACACATGCACATTCCAACAAACAGACACACACATATACACATACTTTAAAATAAAAAATAAGAGGGCTGGAGAGATGGCTCAGAGGTTAAGAGCACTGACTGCTCTTCCAGAGATCCTGAGTTCAATTCCCAGCAACCACATGGTGGCTCACAAACATCTGTAATGAGATCTGGCGCCCTCTTCTGGCCTGCAGGCATACATGCAGACAGAACACTGTATACACAATAAATAAATAAATCTTTAAAAAAAATAAATAAATAAATAAAAAATAAATCTCAAAACAAAAGAGGTTGGAAACTAGGGTCAATGGTACATGTCTGCAATCTCAGTATTTGAGAGGCAGAGGCAGGAGGATTGCTGCAAGTTCCAGGCCATCCAGATTGACATAGCAAATTCTAGGATAACTAGGCCCTCAAAGTGAGACCCTGTCCCCAAAGCACACAAACAACAACAACAAAAAGAGATTGGAAAAAAATCGTAATAACAACCCATCAATTCTGAGCATTGGTTATGTCTATGGTTACCATGTGTGCTCGTTTTTATGTGTAAGGTAGGGGTGTTTTGCCTACATATATGTCTGTGCACCACATGCCTGCAGTGCCCTTGGAATCCAGAAGAGAACTACTAGTCGCCATGTGAGTGCTGAGGTCTGATCCTGCTCCTCATCAAGAGCACGCAGTACTCTCAGCCCCTGAGCTATCTCCAGCCCTGCCCTGTGCAGTCTTCCTGTCGTGTATCAATTACTCACAGGGATGTGGTCTAAGAACATGACTTATTATTCATTATTGTGCAAACATCTTGAACGAATTATATATATCTCATAGCCTACTGCTCCTAGGCTACAACTCTTACAGCATATTACTGTACTGAATACTGTAGACAATTTTAACACAATGGTGTTTGTGTATCCAAACATCGAAGCACAGTAAAGGTACAGTAAAGTACTAGTTGTTGGAATTTTCTCTCCACTGTAATCTTATGGGACCACCATCGAATGTGTGGTCTGTGGTTGACTAAAACATCTTAATATAACATGTTGCTATATTTTAAAACTCTCTCAAAATAAAAATTGTTTTAAAAGAAAGAAATGAAGCAAAGAAGAAAGATGAGGCCTGGGTCAGAGGATGGGATCAGAACTAGGGCCAGGTTTGAGCTGGCGTGGGGCCTGGGCAGGGGTTGGGCTGGCTCAGTAGCAGCCCCTTCACACACAGCTCAGTGTTTCCTGAGCCAGGCTGCTGGCCAAGAGCAATATCACCGGCACCAGGCAGCCTCTGCCCTCTCCCCCAACAACTCTACCCCCAGGCAGGTAGGCGTAGATGAGGACTGGCCTCCAGAGACCCTCCTTCCCCTGCCTGGCATTCCAGGAACACAGTATCTGTAAACTTCTACCTATAGCTTGGCATGCCATGGGTGCCTCATCAGTACTGGACTAGAAGGGAGGAAGAGGAGCACCTGCCCAGCCCCCACATCCCTGGTCCCCGTCCTGTCCATGCTCCTTCTAGTGAGTCTCTGCTTTCTAGGAAATACTGGGAGCCTAGAAGCCAGTGTAGTGGCCCCACCTATGAGTACTTGGGAGGATACGTAGGAAAATTGCCGAAAATTCAAGGCCAGCCTGATCTACATAGTGAAAGCCAGGGCTATATAACCAGGCTGTTACACACACTCTCACTCACACAACTCTCTCACACATACTTTCACACACACAGTCGCACTCTGACACACACAAAGGTAACAAAAACAAGAGAATGAAGCCCTCCTACCCTCTCTCTTGTCTCTTTCCTTTCCTCCAGTAATCTTACTTATCTGCCTAGAGGTGGAGTCTGCTTTACTGCCTTACCCATGGAATTTAAAATAGTTCATGAAATCAGGGTGTGGCGGTGCACACCTCCCAGCACAAAAAGGAAGGGAAGGGAGGGAAGGAGGGCAGGAAGAACGTATTAAAAAAAGAAAGAGAATAGTGCACGTGGGAAGTGAGGGATGTGGCGGAAGTGTGTTGGACCCTGTAGAACAGGGCACACCACACAGCAAACCTTTAATAAAATACTTACCAGTTGACTGTGTGAGTGAATGAATGACCCTGTGGGAGTCAAGGTTGTGAAAGCAGGAAACAGTTCAGCCAAGAGACTTGAGATTTAGAGAATATATCTTGGGAACGGGGTGGGGGTCAGGGGGAGCAATCTGAGGGCCTTGGGGATCTTGGGAGACAGTGGGGTTACAGGAACTGTCTATAGAAACTTGTAGTTAATTAGCACTGGGCTCAGGAGAACCTGGGAACACCCCAGAACTGGAATGAAATCTGTGCTGTAGGATCTAGCTTCTGCTGTCAGCTCACCATGGACTGACCCCCAAGACTGTATTTAATAAGGAGAGTCCTCAGAGGGCCAGGGGAAGGAAGGACCTGAAGTTCCAAGGCCATCTCTCTTCAAGGCAGGCCCCAGGCTAGAAACCTCCTTCCTCCTGGGCAATGCTGAGGGGCTAGATTCTGGACGGGAATCGTCATAAACTTTTTCTTTTCTTTTTCTCCCCCAACCCCACCCCATATGTGTATGTATGTTTGAGTTTTTCTTGAGACAGGTTATCACTCCATAGGTCTAGCTGTTCTGGAACTCACTAAATAGCCAAGGCTGGCCCCTCAAACCCAGGATCCTCCTACCTCAGCCTCTGGAGAGCTAGGATTCCAGGCGTGAGTCACCACTTCCTGGTTAGGATAAGCTGCTTTCAAAAACAATGGTAACTAGTGATTTTCTGATTTATCTTTGGGAAGAGACAATTCTTTTTGTTAGAGAAAAGAAAGGGAAAACTAAAGAAACAATGTTGCCAAAATGTTGCTCGGTGTGCTAGTATGAGTTCAAGGTTAGTCAGAACTGCGCAGTAAGACTGTCTCAAATACACACAACAGAGAGAGAGAGGGAGGGAGGGAGGGAGGGAGGGAGGGAGGGAGGGAGGGAGGGAGAGAAAGAGAGAGAGAGAGAGAGAGAGAGAGAAGAGCAAACCAACTTTTAGTTACACAAAGAAATACCGCTGTCTTTTTGAGAGTGAAAGTGAAAAGAGAGAGACTGATCTGAATAACAATACGGAAAGGCTGGACTGGGAGCACCTAGGTGGCTTCGGACATGCCAAGAACCCACAAGTTCCCGGGTATGATTCCCAGGATAAAATCAAATATGATTAAAATTGGAGGCTGGAGAGAGATGGCACAGTGGTTAAGGCCACTTGTTCATGCAGAAGACCCAGATTCAATTCCCGGCACCCTATGGTGACTCACAACCATTTATAACTCCAGTTCTAAGGGATCCAACATCTTTTTCTGGCCTCCAGGGCATTTCACGCATGTGGTGCATAGCCACACATGCGCACAAACCACACACAAAGTAATTAAATTTAAAAATAAAATAACTCACATTGAATGGTTGATGACAGAAACACACACACACACACACACACACACACACACACACACACCATAATAGCAAATCGATTTTTTTCTTTCCTTTTTTTTTTTTTTTTTTTTATTTTAAGGAAAGGCAGCTGCTCCTTTACAGGCAGGATCTCACCCCTGGGGGCAATAACCAGGAGCTGAGCAGGTGACCTGAGTTGTGTTTTCTTCCAAAGAGCTTTGGAGAAGCAGAATCCTGGGACTTCAGGTGAGACATGGCCTGGTTGGCTTCCTGGTTTAGCCACAGTCCACATGCTTGACAGAAGAGCTATAGATGGGACATACCTGGGCCAGGTGGGGATGAAGCTCTCTGAAGACACCTACTGTGTGCCAGACACTTGAGATACAAAGGTGAGGTCTGCAGTTTCAGTTCTTACTGCCCAGGAGCTTAACATTTCCCAAAAGCTTACACAATAACTATTCAGTTACAATCTAGAAAGTGTGCTGAAGAAATAATGATTCTAAGAGACCATAGGTCATATAGGAACATATGAATCCCCCTTTTGCAAGTCTCTTAAGGACCACACTATCATTTACTGATTTACTCAGGGGAAAATGAGGACCGGGCCAGGAGTAATAGTACTGAAACTTGAGGCCCATTTCTTTCTTCATTCTAAAAAAGGAAACTTGATAAGTTCACAAGGCTGTTCTGGGGCAGTGAACTGAGACCCAGGATCAACAAAAAAAAGTTAGTGAGGTCTGCACATGTGGACCAGACCACCATGCCATGCCAAAACTATCTGCATAAAAGATATGAGAAATCACTTGAAAATTCACTGTGGGCCTGGCTCTCATCCACAATCTCCCACCCAAGTACAAACCAGGCCTGGCCCCATGTAGTTTCTGCCATCAGATAAATTCAGAGTCCCAAAGTCATAGGCACACCTGTAATTGCAATGGTCTAGTAGCAAAGGCAGGAAGATCATTGCATGATGGAGGACAACCTGGTCTTCACAGAAGAGTGTCACACCAGCCAGGACTACATAACCAAATCCTGTTTCAAAAGACCAGACACAAATTGAACATTAAAGTTGAAGGGCCTGAGAAATAGTTCCCTGATTAAAACCCAGGCTACTCTTTCAGAGAGTCCAGTCTGTAACTCCAGTTCTAGGGAATCGAACCTCTTCTGTGTCTGCAGACAGTTAGACATGCGTGCAAGCAAAATAGTCATACACATAATGTAACATAAAAAGTAAAACTTTTTAAAAATTAAAGTTTAAAATGAAAGTTCAAAAAAGGGAGAGGGGCTGGAGAGATGGCTCAACGGTTAAGAGCACTGGCTGCTCTTCCAGAGGACCGGGGTTCAATTCCCAGCACCCACATGGCAGCTCACGACTGTCTGTAACTCCAGTTCCAGGGGGCCAGACACCTTCATACAGACATACATGCAAACAAAACATCGATGCACATAAAGTAAATAACTAGATCATATTTTAAAAGATAATTCCAACATTTGTTTGTTTATTACATTGGAGTTTGAACCTAGAGCCTCACTCACAGCAAATGCTCTGGCAGATGCTCGACCACTGTAATTCCAGCTTCCTGCTTTTTTTCTTTTTATTTTCAAACAGGGTGTCATTAAGTAGACTAGGCAGTCATCCTGCCTCAACCTCTGAGTAGCTGAGATGACCAGGACTGGCCCCATATGTATTTTGTTTATTTTTATTATTTATTTGTTTGTTTGTTTATTTATTTATTTACTAAGTTACTTACTTATTGAGGCAGGGTTTCTCTGTGTAGCCCTGACTGTCCTCTCTCTTGTAGACCAGGCTGGCCTCGAACTCAGAGATCCGCCTGCCTCTGCCTTCCAAGTGCTGGGATAAAAGGTGCGTGCCACCATCGCCCGGCTTGGATACGTATTTTAAATACTCTCTGAAGGTCGCTCAGCCAATGAACAAGACATCGCTCTATCTGATGTACTGCGATTGCACGGAAAACAAGAGGAGCCTGGTGAGTTCCAGACTGATGAAGAGCAAAGGGTAGAACAGGTGCACGTTAGACCTTGGAGGTTGAGCTAGGAGCCCTGGAGCAAAAGATGCCGAATCAGACCGGAGCCTGGGCGATCCTGTCCCACCTGGAGCTCCTGGACTAGGGTGCAGGGTTGACATTCGCACGGTCTCGGACCACGCCCCTCAGGATAGAACTGGTCCAGGAGGGGCGGAGCCAGGGGTGGGCGGGGCAGGCGGTGGGCAGCCCCCCGCCACGCTGCAGTTGCCTGGACATTCCTGGCTCTTCGGCCGGGGCGGAGGAGCTCCCGGCGGCTGAGCGTGCCAGCCCCGCCGGGATCGTGACCCGTGGGCGCGGGAACCAGGCGGCGGAGGAGCCAGGTGAGCTGGGTCCCCTGCAATGGGAGCCGAATCTAGCTCTGGGTGAGCCGGGCCCCACACTGCGCTCCCGGACGCCAGGGGGAGAGCGGCCGCAGAGCTCCGGAGCTGTCCCCTCCAGCCCCGGGGACCTTGGCGCCCGCGCGGCGGGAGTAGTTGGGTGGAGGGGGCGGTAAATCAGTAACCCGCAGCGCACACAGGGCCTTTTGTCCCCCTCCGTTCAAAGAGCACCCTGGTCACCGTTCTAGTTACTTATTGCCCACCGGGCGGGGGCGATGGGCCAGCTGTCTGTGCAACTAAATGAGGACTGATGACTTGCACCTCTGTCTGAGGGTGACGGAGTGGGGCCACTAAAGTCAGAGCGCTGTCGTCCTTGGGCCGGTACCCGGCAGTGTGCTGGACATAAAGATGAGGAAACCAGCGTTGGGAGAGGAGCTCCCCATCCTGTGAGTGCGGGAGGGTGGAGAACTCAATGCTATCTGATGACAGTCTCTGGTCCCAATTGTTGGCGATCTTCAGCGGCCAGCCGCGGTGACCAGACCAAGGACTCTGTGGTTGTGAGTTCAAGGCAGCCTGGGAATGGGAATAAACCCTCCCCGGACCTGTCCACCCCTTGGGGCGCTAGAGAGACCCTCTCTGCTTCGCAGGGTGTGGTAGGAGTCTTTTGCAGATGGGCTGACCAAACTGAGGAGAGGGAAAGGTCAAGGTTCTAAGGCAAGAGGGGCACAATGGTACAGGCAAGAAAACAAATGTGCTGGACTTTAGAATCTCCTAAAGAAACTAAAGGGACAAACAGTGGGATTAACAAGATTGACACCGGCATTTAAAATGAGGCCTAGAAAAGCTGGGCTTGGCACATGGGCTTTAACCGGCACTAGCCGGGCTGAGGCAGGAAGGAGGCTCACAGTTTGAAGGCCTGTTTGGTTTACAGAGTGAGTTTCAAAGCCAGCCCGCCTGATCAACTTTGGTAAGACCTTGTCTCAAAATAAGAAAAAAGATGAAGGAAGTAAAAAGAAAACGATGGCCTGCAGTTAACCCTCAAGAGCCTGTAATCTGGGTCATAGTGTGAATGGCTCAAACAAATAAACAAACAAACAAACCCGCTGGAAGGTAGAAGGTTAAGGACTAAGAGTTGTCAAGATTCCAAGCAAAACATGACCAGGACCTGGCCTAAGTAAAGGCAGGGGAATGGGATACATTGAAGAATGATTGAGGTGGTTAAATGGGCTGACTGTAGGGGGCAGCGGGCTGAGGAGAGAGGGTGTAATGGGCAGCGTTCCCAGTTTGTTAAAATATGGAATGCAACTTTTAAGAATCATGCTGTTTTCTTTGACAGTACATACACTAAAGTTGCACTGATACAAATTCACAAAGCAGCCAGGCGGTGGTGGCACACGCCTTTAATCCCAGCACTCGGGAGGCAGAAGCAGGTGGATCTCTGAGTTTGAGTCCAGCCTGGTCTACAAAATGAGTTCCAGGACAGCCAGGGTTATGCAGAGAAACCCTGTCTTGAAAAACCAAAACCAACAAACAAAAAACCAAACTCACAAAGCTTTCCATACTTAAAAAGCATGCTCTGGGGTTAGGAATGTAGCTCAGTAGTGGAGCATTTGCCCAACGTGAGCAAGGTCCTGGAGAAAAAGAATACTGATCCAAAGATGCCAGTGCCACCTGGACAGATAACAGACCTGCCACCAGGACTAGGTAGCAAGACTGTATGTCCCTGGGACTACAATGGTCCCCGCTCAAGTTAAGGCTTAGCTCTGGGTCTTCCTTTTGGGAAACAGAGATCCTCCATTTGGACAAGGGTTACTAGATGTGGTGAGTGTGTGCATCATACTTAATGGCAACCGTTTGGAAGCAGAGAATGACTGGCGGCTAAGGCGGGCAAAGGGTGGCAAGTGAGCAGTCAGTGTGGGGCCGGGGAGCATATCTCACCATCACCCTGTGTATGCCACCCCTCCGTGTTTGTCTCTTTTATCGCTGAAGCAACCCTATGATGATAATGGTCCATAAAGGGACAAAGACAGGTCTTGTCGAGAATCAGGATTTGGGTTTGTCACTACCAGACATGTAAAATCTGTGTTATTTACAAAACCAGCTAAACATGAATTCAGCTCAGTGGCAGTGTTTGCTTAGCAAGGAGGTCTTGAGTTTAATCCCCGACTCTGCAAAAACAATAAGCAAAACCAAACAAGCTCCTACATTGTCTAAGATGAAGTTGGGAGGGTACAAACCAACTGGTGTCCCCAGTATGCATTTCTGGCTCAGAACGAGGAAGAGTGTCCTTAATTTAGACAGTGCCTTGTTAGAGGAGAGCACCCAGCCGCTGGAAGGATTCCAAGCTGGACATGGAAATGTCAGTAATGCTAAAGAGTGGGGTCCTGTTAGACAGCATCCAGATGCTGAAGGCTGGCCTTGGATTAGATTTCACTTTTCTTCTTTAACTCCTCAGCAATGAATCCATTTATTCAGCAAAAAAATAAATAATGTGTACTGAGAGCGAGCAAAAGATATGTCACCATCTCTGCTTCCTTCCCAGAAAGGAATCTTAAAACTGCTCTTTCTGTGAAGACATGCCAGGGTCTCAGTAGGACCCAAGGCAAGCAGGAAGTCCAGCACCCCCGCTGCAGAACCTCCTGTGGGGAGGCCTTGGGCACTGGCAGCAGCAGTCCTGGTTTCAGCCTTGGCTCTACTACCGTCTGACTGGGGTTTGGATGAGGCTGCCGACGGCTTTCCATCTGCGTCCCCAGAAAAAAGTGCGCATGTAACAGGAACTCTTTCCCCCTGTTTCAGGAAGGTGGTCAGTGGAAAGTCTGGCCTGGGTCCTGAGAACAGCTGGGAGGAAATGTGGCCGCTGTTAGTCCTATTGAGCGTCCTTCTGGGGACACCAGCCTTGTTCCTTGAGGCCTCTGAGGAAATGGAGCTGGGTATGGCCTCTAAGGTGGGAGAGGGTGGCAGGGAAGGGGCTTCTGGCTGAGCGAAGCTGGAGGGATGCGGGCCCTGGCCCCAAGAAGGTGGCGGCAGGGTGGGGCTCGAGCACTGAGATTCACTCTCTGGCTCTTAGCAGCACCCTCCTATCTGTATTTCTACAAGAAAGAATTAGCCTTGAGGGCACAGAGCCCGGGCTAGGCTGCAGAGCCAGCGGTGAGCCCCTTGGCTGTATGTATATGTGTGTGGTTCTGTGCACTGGGTGTGCTGGTTGGGAGGTCCAAGCAGCATGTGTGATGTGTGTACCCAGTATAGTGTGCCTCAGAAGTGTGGCATGTGTCCTGTATGGCACCTATAGCATGTACCTTGTGGGTGTATGTGTGTGTATTTGGGCAGTAGCATGTCTAGCATGTGTGCCAAGTGTATGTGTGTGACAACTCCCAGAAAAAGTGTGGCATTGGCCCTATGCAAAGCATTTGTAGCATGTAATCATGTGTGTGGAAATAGCATGTGTCACAGGATCTTTGGTTCCACGTGTGTGGCATGTTCTCTGTATGTGTGTATGTATGGGGGGGGTGCCTCGGATGGAACTATGAGTGTCACTGACTTCTCCCATCTGCCCTCAGAGCCCTGCCTAACCCTGACCCTGGACCAGCAGGAGCAGGTGCTGACTGTGGCCCTGGGGCAGCCTGTTCGGCAGTGCTGCAGGCGGAATGAGCGTGGTGGTCATTGGTACAAGGAGGGCAGACGTCTAGCATCTGCTGGACGAGTACGGGGCTGGAGGGGCCGCCTGGAGATCGCCAGCTTCCTCCCTGAGGATGCCGGCCAATACCTCTGCCTGGCACGCGGTTCCATGACTGTCTTACACAATCTTACCTTGATTATGAATGGTAAGAGGTTCTGAGAGGGAGTTTAAGGGTGCCTTGGGAAAGAAACCCTCTCTCTTGGACTTCAGATGCCTTCCTTTGTCCCTGAATAGATTCCTTAACCTCCATCAATAACGATGAGGACCCTAAGACCCTCAACGGCTCCTCAAGTGTGCATGTTTACCCCCAGCAAGGTTGGTATGTCTTCTCAAGGACTCCCCCCACTACTTATCTGGTCACTGAGAAGAGACCTGTGTGGGAGCCAAAGTCACCTCAGGGCTCCTAATTAGGGGTTCTCCCTCTAGCACCCTACTGGACACACCCCCAACGCATGGAGAAGAAACTGCATGCAGTGCCTGCTGGGAACACTGTCAAATTCCGCTGTCCAGCTGCAGGCAACCCCATGCCCACTATCCACTGGCTCAAGGATGGACAGGTCTTCCATGGGGAGAATCGCATTGGAGGCATTCGGGTGAGTCTCCATTTCCAAGTCCATCTGCTCCTCCATTCTCATTTTTCCCATATAGCCCCTCACATAGATCAATATATCTAATGAGGAAGGTAATTACAGAGCCCCAGACAATGGACAGCTCTGGCTCAGGTTCCCAATCTGCCACTCACAAATTTTTCCCTCTCAGCCTTAGCAGCAACTAACTCCTTTTGTGTTCTGGTGGAGTTCTCATTGTCGATGATGACGTTTATGGGGAAGGGGCATTAAAGATTGATTTTTTTAAATTTTTATTTATGTGTGAGTAAATACCATGTGCATTGGTGCCCACAGAGACTAGAAGAGGGCATCGGATCCCTGGGAGCTAGAATTATCTAGGCAACTGTGAGCTGCCTGGACCGGGTGCTGGGGACCAAACTCAGGTCCTCCAGAAGAGCAGCAAGTGCTCCTAACCACTGAGCCATCTCTCCAGCCCTGATGATGCTGGTTTTGTTTTTGTTTTGTTTTGAGACAGGGTCTCTCTATGTAGCCCTACCTGCCCTGGAACTCACTATGGAGACCAGGCTGGCCTCAAACTCACAAAGATCTGCTTGCCTCTGCCTTCCAGGTGCTGGGACTAACGGCATGCACCACCTCACCTGGGGTGATGATGCTGTTTTTGAGACAGGGTTTTACTGTAGAGTTCAGACTAGTCTCCAGCTGCAGGCTCCTGAGTAGCATCTCCTGTAAAGTGGGAAGGAAGACTGATAGGTGATAAAGTGACTGATAGGTGCCATAGGCTTTATTTGAGGCTGATACTTACAGGCTGTTCTCTATGCTGTAAAGAGGAGCCTCAGACTCAGAGTGGGCAAAGACTAGCATGAGGGTTCTCAATTTGTGGGTCACGACCTTTTCACAGGGTTCTCATATCAGATATCCTGTATATCAGATATTTGCATTACAATTCATAACATTATCAAAATTACAGTTATGAAGTAGCAATGACAATAATTTATGGCTGCGGGTCTTCACGACATGAGGAACTGTATTGGGGGTCACAGCATTGGGAAGGTTAAGAACCACTGGTCTAGCACAAGGAAGCATACCTAGGTAGGGTACAGCTAAAACCCAAGACTTGAACTAGGGTTCAGATGGTGGGGTTTTGTTGTTGTTGTTGTTATTGTTTGTTTTATTAGTTTGTTTGTTTGAGACGTGGTCTCACTGTGTAGTCTTGACTGGCTTGGAATTCACTTTGTAGACCAGACGGGCCTTGAACTCACATCTTCCTGCTTTTGCCTTCCAAGTACTGGGATTAAAGGTGTGAACCACCATGCCTGGCCTTCAGACACTTATTTTTTGGGGATTTATTTATTTTATGCGTATGAATGTCCTGCAGAAGTTAGACAAGAGTGTCAGATTCCCTGGAACTGGACTTAGAGATGGTTGTGAGCTACCATGTGGGTGCTGGGAATCAAATCTGGGACCTCTGCAAGAGCAGCCAGTGCTCTTGACTACTGAACAACCCCTCCAGCCCCATTAAGGCACTTCTTACAGCCTTCTTCTCTGTCTAGGGATCTCTGGCCTTAGCCTGATCCTCTCAGGGTCTAGGGAGATTGAGAAGAGCCTCATAGGCAGATTCTATCCTCCCTCTGCCCTGGCTTTCCTGAGTTTGGTGGTCTCCTATGGACACTCCCTCTACTTTCAGCTGCGCCACCAACACTGGAGCCTGGTGATGGAAAGTGTGGTGCCCTCAGACCGTGGCACATACACATGCCTTGTGGAGAACTCTCTGGGCAGCATCCGCTTCAACTATCTGTTGGACGTGCTGGGTGAGTGGATGGACTGCGGGGTAGGACAAACGATTTAACTTATCTTGGGCTCCATCCTGCCCTCAGGGTGGTTATCTTGTCTTGTTTTGGAGGCAAGGTAGAGTTAATTTTAGATGAGTCAGATAGCTTCGAGGATCAGAAGGAAGCAAAGCAGCCTGTGGACTGAAGGAGCGAAAGTCTGCCTAAAGAAAAAGTGAGAAGGGCATTCAGGCAGACTGCACAAGCCGAATTCAGTTCTTAAGAAAGTAATGCATTAGTGGCAGGTATATGCCATGGGTGCAGCATTTATGGGGGTGAGGGGCAGGCTGTGGAAGTTTTGAATGTGAGTCTGAGAAGCTGCCCTGGACCTAAAGGCAGTAGAGCCATAAAAAGTTGCCGGAGGGTAAACAGAAGATGGACAAGATCTGAGCTGCCTGTCCAGAGGTCCTTTCCTTGAACTGGAAGGGTAGCTGGGAGCAGGTAAACTGGGTGATTTCGTGGCTGCCACTGGTCAGGGTTGACGGCCTGGCCTGGCCCCCAGAGCGGTCCCCGCACCGGCCCATCCTGCAGGCGGGGCTCCCAGCCAACACCACAGCTGTGGTTGGCAGCAATGTGGAGCTGCTGTGCAAGGTGTATAGCGACGCCCAGCCCCACATCCAGTGGTTGAAGCACATCGTTATCAACGGCAGCAGCTTCGGCGCTGATGGCTTCCCCTACGTACAAGTCCTAAAGGTTCGGTTTCTGCCTGGGCCCCACCCTTTTCCCACTGGGGTGGGATGGTCCCCAACCACCCTCCCAGCTACAGTGTGGCCCCAGACCCTCCCGTGACTCAGTGTGTCCACTACTTCAGACAACAGACATCAATAGCTCAGAGGTAGAGGTCCTGTACCTGAGGAATGTGTCAGCTGAGGATGCAGGAGAGTACACCTGCCTGGCAGGCAACTCTATCGGCCTTTCCTACCAGTCAGCATGGCTCACGGTGCTACCAGGTGAGCACCTGAGGGGCCTGGGACAAGTACAGGCATCCTCTCTGGTCTGTTGTGGGCTATAGCCTGTTGGGTAGGCAGTTTCCTTGGCCTGTGGGAGGTACAATATTTACTTGTTTGGGACATTGTGCATGTTAGACAAATGCTTTCTCACTGACTTCAGCAGGGATATGTGTTTGATTTTACATGACTATCCATGTGACCCTCAGGGACATAAGACTTTGCATAACTGTGACTCTTTCAGTGTATGTGTCCCTGTGTGTGTTGGTAGCTGTGGGGGCCTAAGCGGGGGTGAGAGGGATGGTCATTCCATACACCGACTACTCAGCTTCTCTGTCTATGTTCTCCTAATGATGAGAACAGAGGAGGACCCCACGTGGACAACAGCAACATCTGAGGCCAGATACACAGACATCATCCTGTACGTATCAGGCTCCCTGGCTTTGGCTGTGCTCCTGCTGCTGGCTGGGGTGTATCACCGACAAGCAACTCACAGCCACCACTCCCGCCAGCCTGTCACCGTACAAAAGTTGTCCCGTTTCCCTTTGGCCCGACAGGTAACGTGCCCGTGCCCCCGCCCCCGCCCTGAATGGCTCTCAGCCTGACTCCAGCAGGCAGAACGAATCTCCCACTTTGCAGTTCTCTTTGGAGTCGGGGTCCTCTGGCAAATCAAGCTTGTCCCTGGTGCGGGGTGTCCGGCTGTCCTCCAGCGGCCCTCCCTTGCTCACGGGCCTTGTGAGCCTAGACCTACCTCTGGACCCACTTTGGGAGTTCTCCCGGGACAGGTACACTGAACAGGGTAAGGATGGGGATGCCAGCTCAAAAGTGGCACCCATAGATCTGAGGCATGGGCCTTTTTGATCTCCAGGCTGGTGCTCGGAAAGCCCCTGGGTGAGGGCTGCTTCGGGCAAGTGGTTCGTGCGGAAGCCTTCGGCATGGACCCCTCCCAGCCCGACCAAACCAGCACTGTGGCGGTGAAGATGCTGAAAGGTACGTGGCAACCTGGGCAGGCCATGCTGGGACCAACTCCACTGCTGGCCCCGGCAAGTGACTTCTGAGCCTCAGTTTCTCCTTGTCTCTCTATAGGGATGAATAATAGTCCCTTGCCTCTCAGGCTGAAGTTCATAGGACAGACATGTCTAGGACCCAGGACTTAGTAAATTCTTGATGCAGGGTGTGGAACTGGTTTGCTTAACGCTGGGTCACACTCTAGCCTGGGCTGACCTGGAAGTCACTCTGCAATCTAGCCTGGCCTAGAACTCGTAGTGATCCTATCTCATCCTGGCTAGCTCAGTGAATTTTAACCACTGGGTAATGATCCTTACCACATTTGTGGTAACTGGGGCTCTGGCCTCATAGCTCTGTCATTCACCCATGCCTTCTGCCTCATCCTCATCTACACCACTAAACTATACACCATCAGCACATAGTCCTCCCATTCCAAGTCTGTACCTTAGTATAGAATAGCTCTCGGTTTAAGGGGGCTGGAGAGATGGCTCAGAGATTAAGAGCACTGGCTGCTCTTCCAGAGGTCCTGAGTTCAATTCCCAGCAACCACATGGTGGCTCACAACCATCTGTAATGAGATCTGGTGCCCTCTTCTGGCCTGCAGGGGTATGTGCCGGCAGAACACTGTATACATAATAAACCAATAAATCTTAAAAAAAAAAAAAAAAAAAGTCCCTGTCTCAGGGCTGGGGAGATGGCTTAACCATTCAGAGTGCTTGCTGCCCTTGCAGAGGGCTCAAGTTCAATTCCCAGCACCTACATCAGGCAACTCAAAACCACCTGTAACTCCAGCTCCAGGGATTCGGACATCCTCTCTGGCCTCTGAAGGCACCCCACACACATGGCACACACACACACACACACACACACACACACACACACACACACACACGAGTAAAAATAAAATCTTAAAAAAAATACAAGTCCCAGGTTCAAGCTTGGTCTAGTGGCACAAGCTGTGATCACAGGTACTTGGGCAATTACGACAATAGGATGGTAAAACCAAGGCCTGCCTAAGATACAGATTGGAGTTCAAGTCCAGCCTGGACAACTTACCCTTTCCCAAAATATGAACAGGGCTGGCTAAATGTCTTGTCTAACCTGCAACGATATGGAAAATAAAAAGCCCAGACCTCAAGCAACATCCCCAAAGTGTCCTGCAGTGGCTTAGCGTTTGTCCATTGGAATCTCTTTTGCTTTTATTTTTTAATTTTTTTCCTGGTTTTTCAAGACAGGGTTTCTCTGTAGCTTTAGAGCCTGTGCTGGAACTCACTCTGTAGACCAGGCTGACCTCGAACTCACAGAGATCCACCTGTCTCTGTCCCCCAAGTGCTGGGATTAAAGGCATACGCCACTACCACCCAGTTGCTTTTATTTTTAGAAGTTTATTATTTTTTTTAGACAGGGTCATACTGTACAGTCCTGGTTGGCCTGTATAGACCAGGCTGGACTTGAACTCACAGAGATCCACTTGCCTCTGCCTCCCAAGTGCTGGAATTTCAGGCAATTATTGTTGCCTTCTGTGTGTAGTATGTGTGTAAGTGTGGGCACGTGTGAGCACACACCATCCTGTGCATGTGGCTGTCAGAAAACAACTTACGTGAGTCACTTTCAGGGATCGTGCTCGGGGCCATCGTGTCAGCTCCCTTATGTTTTCTTTTATGTGTTTATTATTTGTGTTTTGGTGGTTGTTTTTTGAGACAGTTTTTTGTTTGTTTGTTGTGTGTGTGTAGTCTTTGCTGTCCTGGAACTAGCTCTGTAGCCCAGGCTGGCCTTGAGTTCACAGAGATCCACTTGTCTCTACCTCTGGAGTGCTGGGATCAAAGGCATGCGCCACTACCACCTTACTGTTTTGTTCTGTGTAAATCCTATCATGCTTACTCAATCTCTTGCTGTTTAACATTATACTATTTGGTCCTAGCCGTCTTGCTGGCCCCCATTAGAACCTGTTGCTGCTGTCCCCAGTCACCTTTGCAAGAACAGCCCAGCCACTGTAATGTTCCCTCCCTCCCTCCCTCCTTCCCTCCTTCCCTCCCTCCCTCCCTCCCTCCCTCCACTCTGCACAGCTGGAGGCAGCTGGCACTTCTGGGAGGCGGTGATTGTGAAACAGGTTTCTTTATATTTAATGTGTGTCTGGGATAAGAATTATGTCTTTGTCCCAAGGCTTCTGGTCAGTCTTGGGGGCCTAGTCCCTGGTTCTTAGCCCTGTCTTCTCAAGGGAAGTCACGCAAGTCTCCTTCTCATAAGATAACAAGACCTCGGGGCGCTTCTTAGGAACTGTTACCTCACCCAAGGACTAGTTAGCACGGCTTCCTTCCTACCGGGAGCGTCTGCCTCTTTCCCACTCCATGGACCTGATCATAGAAAGGTCAGCTTTTAGAGATCTTTCATTTTCCGTCCTTGCAACTTTTGTGAGAGGTTCCGTGCAGTGTGTGTGTAGGTGTATGGGTGTGTGGGTACAGGTGTAGGTGTGCAGCATTGGGTGTCTTCCTCCATTACTCACCACCTTAGGTTTGGAGACACAGACTCTTGCTGAACCTGGAGCTTGCTGTTTCAACTGCACGAGCTGGCCCTCTAGCTACCACGGCCTCCACCCCCGTACCTCGAGTGTCAGCACGAGCTGGCCCCCTAGCTACCACAGCCTCCACCCCCCATACCTTGAGTGTCAGCACGAGCTGGCCCTCTAGCTACCACGGCCTCCACCCCCGTACCTCGAGTGTCAGCACGAGCTGGCCCCCTAGCTACCACGGCCTCCACCCCCCATACCTTGAGTGTCAGCACGAGCTGGCCCTCTAGCTACCACGGCCTCCACCCCGTACCTCAAGTGTCAGGGCCGAGGCTGCTGCACCCAGCTTTTATGTGGGTGCTGGAGATCTGACCCCTGGTCCACATGTCTGTGCAGCAAGCACTTTATCCACTGAGCATCTCCCCCGACCATTAAAGGAATGCTTTAGGCCAGGCATAGTGACACATGTCTTTAATCCCAGCAGTCAGGAGGTTGAGGCAAGCAGATCTCTGAGTTCGAAGCCAGCCTAGTCTACAGAGCTAGTTCTGGGACAGCCAGGGCTACAAAGAGAAACACTGCCTTGAATAAATAAATAGGATTTCTTTTTCTTTTTTTGAGATAGGGGCTCTTTATATAGTCCTGGCTGTCCTAGAGCTCGATATGTAGATCAAGCTGGTCTCAAACTCATGGAAGATTAAAGGTGTGAACCATCAACCTGGCCTGGAATTATTTTTAAGCATTATTTTTGAGAATTTCATACATGAGTACTGTGTTTACATCATTTTTACCCCACTCTATCCTCCTTCCAAATCTTCTCATGCTTCCCACTCCCTTTCAAATTCATGACCTCTTCTTTAAATACACACACACACACACACACACACACACACACACACACACACACACTGTTTTGAGGTTGTTGGGTTTTTTGGTTTTGGTTTTGGTTTTGGTTTTTTTGGTCTCATGTAGCTCAGGTTAGCCTCATATTTACCAAGTGCTACGATCAGAAGTGGGCTCTTCCATGCCTAGTTTTATGTTGTGGTGAGGACTGAATGCAGGACTTCTTGCTAGGCAAGCACTCTACAAACTGATCTACATCCCTAGCCCTAAAAGGCTTCTTTTGAGGCATACAGCCCAGCAGGTTTCAGTCCAGATCCACGCAAGCCTTGGACCAGTGTTCCTTGACCTACCCCCACCCTATGCTGTGCTTGTAGAGGTGAAGGGCAGCTTCCTCACTCCAGCTGTTGGCTTTGCAGACAATGCCTCCGACAAGGATTTGGCAGACCTGGTATCTGAGATGGAGGTGATGAAGCTAATTGGACGACATAAGAACATCATCAACCTGCTGGGTGTCTGCACGCAGGAAGGTAGGGCAGGGTCCAGGCTGCAGACCGGCAGTTGGGATGCAAAGACACAGTCTTGTCAGCCTTCCCACCCCCTGGCCCATGCCTACCCCTGTAGGGCCCCTGTATGTGATTGTGGAATGTGCTGCCAAGGGAAACCTTCGGGAATTCCTCCGTGCCCGGCGCCCCCCAGGCCCTGACCTCAGCCCCGATGGGCCTCGGAGCAGTGATGGGCCACTCTCCTTCCCGGCCCTGGTCTCCTGTGCCTACCAGGTGGCCCGAGGCATGCAGTATCTGGAGTCTCGGAAGGTGTGGACAAGAGACAGTTGTAGTGTGCTCTGGACCACTCTAACTCCTCCTTCTCCACACTACCATGCTGGGGGCACTCAATGTCCTCAGCTGCTCCTTCTCTGCCTGTTCACTGCTCTAGCCTTTATTTCACTCCCACACATATGCAGCTAACACTGCATGTCCCCGTGTGTAACACTGCATGGCCCCATTCTCTCTTCACCTATTCTAACCCACGGGCAAGGCAAATGAAGCCTCGGTGCAAGGGTGTGCTCTGAACATATATACATCTTTCTTTTGTTCCTGGTGCTGGGGATTCAGCCCAGGCCTTTGCCCATTCCAACTCTCATCTGTTCAGGGGGTGAATGACTCTAGCCCCTGGGCTTACTGTGAAATGATGAGCAGAACTCCCAGACACGTGTCCTGAGATACCCAAGTCTGCCCTCTTCTTAGTGCATCCACCGAGATCTGGCTGCCCGAAATGTGCTGGTGACAGAGGACGATGTGATGAAGATTGCTGACTTCGGGCTGGCCCGCGGTGTCCACCATATTGACTACTATAAGAAAACCAGCAATGTGAGGGACAGGGCAGAGATGCATGGGAGTGGTGTGGGGCTGGGGCTGGTATGGAAGGTCCAGGTCCTATGCAACTCAACACCATCGTCCCCTCCTCCTCCCTCAGGGCCGCCTGCCAGTCAAGTGGATGGCTCCTGAGGCCTTGTTTGACCGTGTATACACACACCAGAGTGATGTGTGAGTCCAGGAACTGGGGTCTCAGACATCAGCTGTCCTAGTCTCTCCCCTCAAAAAGGGCAAGGCACTTGCCAAAGTCACAAGACCCTAGAAGTTCCTCTGACTAGGTCTGGGGCTTGTGTGGGACCAGACTCCAAAAGAAAAGAGTGCCCTCCCTATCCCCAAGGGTGGATCATGATTGCTATAGCCCCTACCACAGCCTCAAAGAGGAAGGAAGTTGAGCCCTCCTGAGCCCCAATTCTGCCTCTAGGTGGTCCTTTGGGATCCTGCTGTGGGAAATCTTCACCCTTGGGGGCTCCCCATACCCTGGCATCCCAGTGGAAAGAACTGTTCTCACTGCTGCGAGAGGGACACAGGATGGACCGGCCCCCGACCTGCCCCCCCAGAGTTGTAAGGACACCCTCCCTTGCCCCACTTTCCAGACCTCCTCCTCCTCTGCCCTGGCTTTGGCCTCAAGCTTAGCCCTGGCCATAGAGCAGCACCCAACACACAGGCTCTCCTCTTCCTCTCCTTGGCTCTTGTTGCCCTGGGTCTGCTCTCTCTTTGAATTGCCCTGCTTATCCCAGGCCCCAGGGAGCCCACAGGGCTGGCTTTGCCCTAAACTTCTTTGACTCATTCCCAGGTACGGGCTAATGAGGGAGTGCTGGCATGCAGCGCCCTCTCAGAGGCCCACCTTTAAGCAGCTGGTGGAGGCACTAGACAAGGTCCTGCTGGCTGTCTCTGAAGAGGTACTGCCCACTCCTGCCCAGGCCTTCTCCCCACCCCCTCCCCGATCCCTTGGCCCAGAGACATAAACGTGAAGCATCCTGTCCCAGAGACTGGAAGCTGACCAGCTTTGTTCTTCACAGTACCTTGACCTCCGCCTGACCTTTGGACCCTACTCTCCCTCCAGTGGGGATGCCAGCAGCACCTGCTCCTCCAGTGACTCTGTTTTCAGCCACGACCCTTTGCCACTGGAGCCAAGCCCCTTCCCTTTCCCTGGGGTGCAGACGTGAGCATTGGAGCAAGGTTGTACGGGCTGGTAGGTCAGTGGCCGCGGGCCTCCTAGCTCAGCTGCAACCTGACCAAACACCTGACGTCCGGCAGCACCAGGCCCCTGACTTGAGGCCGCTGCTGTCCCAGATCTCCCGCCCTGCTTTGGGGAGGCCCACTCTTGGTCCTACAGTTCACAGTTCAGGCCTTCCACCCTAGCTTCATGCTCCCAACCCAGAGTTCAACTCTAGTCTCTGGGTCCTGACCCTGTCTTGGACTTACCTTCAGAGAAGCTGAGAGTTAGGACTTCATGTCCTGGGCCTTGGCACTCAGCTTCCATCTCAGGGGCTTGCTAGGCCTGGCTGCAAAGCTTTCGTCCCAAACTTTTCTGCTTCTCCAAACTACCTAGAGGTTAGAGGCCGATGGACCTCCTTGACCCCAGCCCCCAAGCCTCACCCCCATTGCTTGTCCAGGATCTTGGTGGAAGGAGCATCAGCTCTGGTGTCCCTGAGAGACTAGAAGCCTATGGAAAACACAGAAGATGGCATTTTATAAATTATTTTTTGAAATAAATCTGTGTGCCTGGTGTCTCCCCTGAGGGGCAGGGCGTAGGGTGGGAAGACTCCCCATGCTGGGAGTTATGTCTGGGTGACAGACTGAGGGCTGTGTGCCAGGCCTTTGGCTGGCCTCCACCTCCAGCTGTGCTACAGCAGACCCAGAAGCAGTTATGCACCTCTGCCACTGTCCACCCATCCTTCCGGAACCATCCTTGTGTACGCAATGGTGTGAGTGAGTGTTCATGGGCAGATGACCCACACTGCACCATCTGTAAGGCAGGCCCTTGTATCCTCTACATGTGCATGTATGCATGTTTGGCCCACAGCTGTCCTCTAGGGAGCTGGTGCCCCCTCCCCCATCTGCTCAGCATTAACCAAACTGACCGTTAACACAGCATGAAAACCTGAAATCAAGCCTCCAGCCACTGCCTGCTCCCACAATCTGGATCTGCCAGCTCAGGCTCAGGGCTTGTGGGGGCCGTGCCCGCCCCGCCTTGCCCTGGCCTGTCTCCCGGGCAGCAGCTGCTTGCGGCCTGGCTGAGCTGCAGCTGTCCCCACTTGCACGATCCTCCCTGGAGGCTTCGCAACCCTGTTCTCAGTCCTTCCTCTCAGAGAGACTGGCTTCCCAGAGCTCTGAGCCTGGAAACCTACTGGACTCCCTAACCCTGAACTTCAGGGTGGGCCATGGAAAGGCCAGAAATCCCAGGCCACGCCTGGTGCTCTGCTGCCTGGTTCCAATGAGCTCTCTCAGAAGATGGCCGGAAATGTATTTAGGCTTCCGGGGACTAGTGTATGAACTTAAGGATGGAGCTGAAGAGGTGGCTTGTCATTTTAGAGCATTTGTTGCTCTTCCTGAGGACCTAGGTTTGACTCCCAGCACCCACCACAACCTCTTGTAACTCCAGTTCTAGGCAGCCAATACCCTCTTCTGACTTTCATGGGCACTAGGTACACAGACACACACATGCAGGCAAAACACTCCTACACATAAAAAGATTTAAGGATGGCTTGTTTGTAAGAGCCACCCTGGAAGACAGCCATAGTTCATGAAGGGAATAGCTTCTCTTCATTGTTCTGGGCTACATCCATGCCCTTTCTGGCTCACTACATCCCAAACTGCACCTCATCCAGAACACCTCATCCTAGAGGGGACACCAAACCAAAAAAAACAAAACAAAACACAAATTCTCCCCGATTACTCCTTTCCCTCAAGAACCGCATCCTTAGTGGGATGCAAAGAGCACTGGACTCGGAGTGAGGGTTCAAATTCTGCTATTTGCAGCCCCGCACCGAGGGACCCAGGCCAGCACTGTCACTGCTATGGTGGCCACTTTCTCCACCACGATAAGTGGAGTGCTCCTGTCCTGCCTTCCTGGACTGGGGGATGAACAAAGATGGAAATACTTAAGCTTGGTGAAAGGCTGGTCCGGACTCCACACAAGTCATGCCGTAACTTTCCTGGGAACTGGGCTCTTGCACGGTCTCCACACCCCCAAACCAGCTGAGGCCTCCAGTCCCACTTCTGTTCTCTATTCTTCTGCAGGTAGCTCCAGA